>NW_012104198.1:1846105-1850804 GCF_000951045.1 Mandrillus leucophaeus | reverse complement strand
AGCCTCCCGAGTAGCTGGGACTACAGGCGCCCGCCACGGCGCCCGGCTAATTTTTGTATTTTTAGTAGAGACGGGGTTTCACCGTGTTAGCCAGGGTGGTCTCGATCTCCTGACCTCGTGATCCGCCCGTCTCGGCCTCCCAAAGTGCTGGGACTACAGGCATGAGCCACCGCTCCGGGCCGATAAAGTTTTAAAAAATTTTTTTTATTTTGTTATTATTATTATTATTTAGAAACTGGAGCTCACTATTTTGCACAGGCTGGTCGCGAACTCCTGGGCTCAAATGATCCTCCCGCCTCGGCCTCCCAAATGCCAGGAATTACAGGCGCGAGCCAAGGCGCAGGGTCTTGTCTTAAGTGCGGGTCAGGACCTTAACCTGTGGGTACAGTCTTGTGATGGGGCGGAGTTATAAGCGAGGTGGGGTTGTAGTCTGATTTAGGGCAGAGTCTTGAATATATGGGTGGGACTTGGTTATCTGGGGATGGAACCTGAGCCTAGGGCGGAGTCTTGTGAATTTCAGCGGGTTTCCCTGAGTGCCGTATTGGATCTAGAAACCAGAGGAGGGGGCATGTTCTGCCTAGGAGGGGCGGGCCGACTAACCGGATCCCAGGAAGTAGCACGTCTTGTGCATTCGTCCAAGGAACAGCTCGAGCCCAATGATAGCATAAATGATGATGACGAAGAGCACGAGCAGTGCAATGTGCAGCAGCGGCACCAGAGCCTTCATGATGGAATTGAGCACTATGTGCAGGCCTGCGGGGAGGGAGGGGTAGGCAGAAATAAGGGCGGGGTCAGCTCAGCCCCAACCCCACCCTCCACCTCCGACCTCGGGGGATGTGCCACTCACTCGGGACCCCAGACACCAGTCTCAGTGGCCGCAGCACCCGAAACGCCCTCAATGCCTTCACATCGAAGCCTCCTGGCTTTCCCCCGGTGTGCGGGGCGTCGCCTGGCCGTCCGGGGCCCTGCTCCAGCAGCACGCTGAACAGCCTGATGGGGGAGCACCGAGCAGGGAGGCGGAGGTCAGGCCTTGGGATTCCCCCCTCCACCCTGACCTTCTCAGAAAAGCACAAGTCCCTGTAACTAGAAATAGAAATGGGTTTTAATAATATTCCTGATTCTGGCTGCCGAATGGGGGCGGTCTGAAAGAGTCGCTTTCCTGAGCCCAGAATTCAGCAGGCCTGAGGGTAGGAAGGCGACTAGGGTGGGGTGCCCCCCGCAGACGCGCACCCGACAACGACGATGATGAAGTCGAGTAGGTTCCAGCCATTGCGGATGTAGGCGCTGGGGTGGAGCACCAGCCCATAGGCCACGATCTTGAGCACCGTCTCCACAGTGAAAATCACCAGGAATACGTACTCCACCTGCTCCTGGGGGGTGGGACCGGGGGCGGGGCGGGAAGTCGGGGAGTTATTTGAAGGCGGGGTTTGACGGGGGCATGGGGAGCATAGTCAGGACCGAGGGTGGGGCTGGGCCAGGCAGGGCCATCCGGGTCAGAGAGGGGGCGGGGTCTGGCTGGAAGGAGTGAGCTCTACTAGGTCTCTAGCTGGCTGGGAACGGGCTGGGGCGGGGCGGGCCTTACCAGATTGTGGTTGGCAGTGTTGGAATCGTCCTCAGGGAAGGGGATGTAAACTCCCAGGGCCACGCAGTTGGCAAAGATGGTCAGCAGGATGAGGATGTCGAAGGGCCTCAGGTGGACACAGTCAAGGACCCTGGCAGAGTGGCACTGGAACCCCCACACTCCCTTGGGGACCTCCCACCCAGCACTGACCCTTGACTCCCAAGGTGACAGGTCCTGACATTCTCGACCCCTGCCCTGACAAGGCCTTGACTTTGTCCCTCCTGGAAATCTTAGCCATCCCCAACTCTTGCTGTGATTCAGTCCTTGACTCTTGAACCCGGGTGACCTTTGCCTTTCTGAACCGGCCCCCCAATCCAGTTCTTGACTCTTGACCCTGATGACCTCGGCCCTCCTCCATTCCAGCCCTGACCCAATTCTTGACTTCTGGTACCCTGATGACCCTTACCCCTGGGCCCCGCCACTGCCTTCCAGGATGCTTCCACTCCACGATGCTGATGCAGGACCGTCGCAGAGGATTGGCCAGGGTGAGGCAGAAGAGTGCCCGAGGTGACCGCTGGGCACTGGCCACTGCCACTGTCTTGTGCTTGCTGTGCTGGTTTCTTCGCTTAGGGGTCCCTAGGCCTGATGCCCCACTGCTTTCACCTTCCACAGCTGGGGGCCCGGGGCACAGCCCCCATTCGGGACCAGGGCCTGCCCCATTGGCTGGACTGGGCTCTGGGGTGGTGTCTATATGGAGAAACTGCGTCAGGGAGGGACAGGGTATTGGGGCAATTGTGGCTGCTTCCTACCTGATCCTGTCCTTCTGTTTGAAGGAAGGAGAGAAGAGCATGGAAAATTAGGGAGAGCTGGGAGTAGCTGGGTTAAGGACTGGGAAGTAAGAGTGTTCGAATTAAGATTAAGGCTAGAGTGAGAGTTTATAGGGGAGTGAAGGTGAGATTACATTTCCAAATGCAGTAGGGTTTGGTGTTTGAGTTGGGGGTAAAGTTTAAATTGCCATGCGGTGGGCAAATTTAAGGTTAAATTTGAGTAGTGGATTTTGGGTTAGGGTGGAGATGGGTTTAAATATAGGTAGGAGTGGAGCTTTGACTAAGGGTTAGGACTGGGTATTTGAATGAATTGGAATTAGAATTAGGATACAGGTTAGGGTCAAAGGTGAGTTTTGAGTGGGACTTGAAGTTTGCATTGGGGTTTTCAGCTAAGACCACTCCCAGTTCCCATGGTCTCGTTTCAGCCTCAGAGCGGCAGTAGATTGGCCTGGTTAAGATTCTCAGCTTTGGAGGAAACAGGCTGCCTGAGTTTAAATCCTGACTCTACCACTTGGTAGCTATGTGTTGTCTTGGGCAAATTATGTAATCTCTTTGAGCCTCAGTTTCCTTATCTGTATAAAAAGGATGATAATAAGACTACCTACAATATATCGGTGTTGTGAGGATTAAATGAGTTCAGAATCAAAAGAATGCCTGGCACAGAGTGTTATTCCCATTTTGCGGATGAGAAAATTGAGAAGAAAAGGTTAAGCGACTTGCTGAAGTGCCTGAATGGGGAGTCACACCCAGTCTAACTCTAGAGCCCTCATGGCTTACTACCACCATCAAGTATGTGTTCTCTCTCTTTTTTGTTTTTGTTTTTTTAAAAGGGTCTGTGTACTTTCTGGAAAGTCAGAGACTGCACTCACTAACAGTATTGACATCCCGGGGTTGAGGTTGAGGTTAGGTGACTTTAGGTCTGTATCTGGGGTGGGGTTTGGACTCTTAACAGGGGTTTGCCTTCTGATTGGTAGACTTTGTGTTAGGTTTCAGGTGGGCGTTCGGATAGGGGTCAGAGCCAGGATTGAGGTTGGGTTTCCTTTGGGAACTAAGGCTGTGGATGAGGCTGAGAGGCCATGGGGGGCAGTGTCTGGGTGAGGCTGAGCATTAGGGCTCTGGTGGCAGAGAGGCTGTTTGGGGCTGGCTGGGATGGGGAACAGGGTGATGTGGTTCTGGTCACCTAGAGGCTCTCTGGGGGTGAGGTCTGGGTGGGCAATGGGTGGGTCAGAGGGGCTGAGGGTGGAGCTCCACCTTGCTCCAAGGGTCTGCAGGGATGGAAGGATTCTCTCACCTTTCCTGCCTTCAGATTCCGACATCTTCCTTTCGAGATTGAAGGGCCATCTGCACACAACCCCCTTCTCTTCCCCCAGCTTTGGAGGGATTAAGGCCACAGGGCGGGGCGATAACAATGTCGTATGGGAGGGTGGCGGTGGGGGTGCAAATGGGACGTTTGTGGGCCAGAGCCTGGCAACAGATGAAATGTTTACCAAATATACACCTGCAGCAAACAGTCAAACTAAAATAAGAAAAGAATGTCATTTTCCAATAGTATATGGAATTCGAAGTATGTAGGAAAAACCTAATATATGTGCAATATCTCTATGGAAAAAAGATCAAATATTATCAATTATTATTATTATTTTTAGAGACAGGGTCTTGCTCTGTCACCCAGGCAGGAGTGCAGTGGCTTGATCATAGCTCACAGTAGCGCTGAATTCCTGGGCTCAAGTGATCCTCAGGCCTCAGCCAGTTGTGCCTCACCATGCCCAACTAATTTTTTTTTTTTTTTAAATTTTGGGTTGCTTCAAACTTTATTGGAGAAAAACAGAAGATAAATGTATCAAAAGAACACACAGGTGGGTGCGGGGGCATGGCTAGTGGTGGCAGCCGGGGTGGGCATCCGGGCTAAGGCTTTTACTTGACTGCAGACTGGTCGGATTTCGCAGCTTCTAGGCCCCCAAGCTGGGACCGCGACTCTAAGGGGATCTAGTTGGACTACGTGGCTAGCTTGGGCATGGGGGCCTCCACGGTCAGTGTGCCCTCAGGGGACAGGGAGGAGGAGACCTTGGTGGGGTCCACACCGTGGGTCAGCGTGTATTTCTGGATGAAGCAGCGGGAGATGTAGCCATGCTTGTCCTGCCGCCCTTGTGCTTGCCGGTGATCTCCACCACGCCACCCTTGGTCTTGACTGTCAGCTCGTCAGGGGCGAAGTGGTTGACGTCCAGGGATACGCGCCAGCGGTCCGCCGTGGGCCGGTTCTCCGAGACCCCGCTGCTGAGCTGCCGGCTGAGCGCGCGGCTGTAGGCGGGCG
>NW_012104198.1:1810690-1846055 GCF_000951045.1 Mandrillus leucophaeus | reverse complement strand
AGCTCGTCCGGGGCGAAGTGGTTGACATCCAGGGACACGCGCCAGCGGTCCGCCGTGTGCCGGTTCTCCGAGACCCCGCTGCTGAGCTGCCGGCTGAGCGCGCGGCTGTAGGCGGGCGGTGGTGTGCAGGGGGCTCACGTAGCCTGGTCAGTTGCTGGTGCCAAACCACTGCGACCAGCCCGAAGGCCTGGTCGAAGAGGCGACTGTGCGGGTACCAGTTGCGGAAGGGGTCCCAGCTGGGGTCCGGCAGGAGCCATAAGAGGACGCGGCTGTCGGTCATGCTGCCAGGCTCTGCTTGGGACGTCTGCTTGGACAGGTGTCATTTTTTTTTTTTTTTTTTTTTAAGAGATGGTGTCTTGCTGTATTGCCCATGCCAGTCTCAAACTCCTGGCCTCAAGCGATCCTCCAGCCTTGGCCTCCAAAACTGATGGGATTGCAGGCGCGCCTCAGCTGTTCAAGAAATGGTTACATAGATTTCTTTTGCTTTATTTATTTATTTATTTAGAGACAGAGTCTCGCTCTGTTACCCAGGCTGGAGTGTAATGGCACAATCTCAGCTCACTGCCACCTTTGCCTCCCCAGTTCAAGTGATTCTTCTGCCTCAGCCTGCCGAGTAGCTGGGACTACAGGCATGCGCCACCATGCCTGGCTAATTTTTCTCGTTTTAGTAGAGAGGGGGTTTCAGCATGTTGGCCAGGCTGGTCTTGAACTCCTGACCTCAGGTGATCCACCCGACTCAGCCTCCCAAAGTGCTGGGATTACAGGCGTGAGCCACTGCACCTAGCTGGTTACATAGATATTTGCTGTGTAATTATTCTTTGGAGTGTACAAATGTGTATCATATTAAAGCATTTATTGAATGCATGAATACTAGTAACTATAACTTACATAGTGCTTTCTTATCTTATGTGTCAGGCACATAGTACAACATGCTTTATATAAATTAATTCTGTTTTAATCCTAAAAAGCAGGTACTGTCAATAGTCCCATTTTACAGATGAGGAGACTAAGACATAGGGAAGTAGTCGCTCTGTGTTAAAATTCTGCCCTTAATGTGTACACTTTCATAGCCTAGAAGATGAATGCCGCCTTAAACGAATGAGTTAAGAAGCCCCTTTCTGTCCGGCCCCTCCACTCCCCACCACACGGGTTGTTGCTTTTTCCCTTGGAAGAGCCCACTGGACTGCAGGTGGAAGAACTACAACTCCCAGCAGCTATTGCAAGCTCAACCTCCGTGCACACTCACCCCCAGGCCTCACATCCGGCATGCGCCGTGCTCGCTCTCAGAACTACACTTCCCAACTCTCCCCACACGGCCCGTGACACTCTGGACCGCGAGCACGGAGCAGGGTTTCTACAGCTGCTCCCCACTTTCTCGGACCCGGCCCTGGACCCAGCCCCCGACTCCGACACGGCTCCACCATGGAGGAGGCGGACCGAATCCTCATCCATTCCCTGCGCCAGGCCGGCACGTAAGGACAGCGCCCCCGCCCACCCGCGAAGCCCACATCCGGGACTCTAAAGCCCAGGACCCCTTTCCCGGGAACCTTAAAACCCGGGACCCTGACATTCAGGGCTCCAACTCAAGGATCCTAAGACCCTTACCCCCTTAACACACACACACACCCCGCCCTCCCTGACACCGACATCAGGGGCCTCCCAAATCCTTTGACCATGATATTTAGTACACCCAAAGTTCTGGGACCCAGACACCTTGAGACGTTACAACCTTGAAACCTCAAGACCCGGGACCCTGTAATCTGGGGATCTTAACATCAACATCCTGAGACCCTGTTATGTGGAGACCCTAAGACCCCTGTGTCCTAAGAACCAGGGAGCATAAAACCCCAGGACCCTGGCACTCAGGGACTCCAAAAAAATCCCTGGACCGGATACTTGGGATCCTTCAAACTCCAGTTCCCCAAACACCTGGGGCTTAAAAAACACCCAGGATTCTTTTTTTTTTTCTTTTCCGAGATGGAGTCTCGCTCTGTCTCCTAGGCTGGAGTGCAGTGGTGTGATCTCAGCTCACAGCAGCCTCCGCCTCCCGGGTTCAAGTGATTCTCCTGCCTCAGCCTCCCAAGTAGCTGGTATTACAGGCGTGTGCCACCATACTCGGCTAATTTTTGTATTTTTAGCAGAGACAGGGTTTCACCATGTTGGTCAGCCTGGTCTCCAACTCCTGACCTCAAGTGATCTGCCTGCCTCCACCTCCCAAAATGCTGGGATTACAGGTGTGTGAGCCACCGCGCCCAGCCAAAAAACCCCAGGATTCTAAAATCTGACATCAGCATTTGGTCGCCCTGATGCACGAAGACTCCTCCGTTCAGGGACCCTAAAAACCCAGGATGCCAACATCTAGGGAGTATGATTTTTGTATTGCTTGAAACTAGGTGGTCTTGATATTCAGGGATCTTTATACCCAGGGATCCTGACATTTGGAACTTCTGAAAACAGCAGCCTCCTCAAATCTAGTCTTCTCAAAACTCTAGCAGCTCAATATGTATGCAAAGAACATACTATCTGGGAACCGAGAAACCCAGAGATTGTGCCACCTGGACCCTTTAACCTTTCCAGACCCCCAAATTTTGATATTTTTCTAAACTTAGTTCTCTTCTATCCACCGTTCTCCTACTCCAAGATCTTAGGACCTGAGGATTTCCCTAGTTCCTGGTTTTCCAAATGGAAGTCACAGTCACCAACATCCAGGATCTGTCTGAACTGTAGGCATCCTCCCTGCCTCTACCCTGGTACTAGTGTTTCCAAAAGGCTGCAGGGCTCAGCCTGATCCCTCTTGCCTAACTGTTCCCCTGATCAAGCCGGTCCCCTTGTTCTTCAGGGCAGTTCCTCCAGATGTGCAGACCTTGCGCGCCTTCACCACTGAGCTGGTTGTAGAGGCTGTGGTCCGCTGCCTGCGTGTGATCAACCCTGCTGTGGGCTCTGGCCTCAGCCCCCTGCTGCCTCTTGCCATGTCTGCCCGGTTCCGCCTGGCCATGAGCCTGGCTCAGGCCTGCATGGTGAGTGGCCCTCCTGCCAATGCACACATCCTCTTCCTTCCTCTTTTACAAAGTAACCAAGCTCCTCTGCAACACTTGCCTTTCCTCTGCAACATTTGCCTTTCCTCTGCAACACTTACCTTTCCTCTGCTACTTTTCCAGCGGCTTAGCTTTCATTAGTGGTTAAGGCTGCTGACTGTAGGGTCAAACTGCCTGAGTAGTTTAGATCCTAGTCCCACCACTTTGTAACTGTGTGACCCTAACCCTCTGGGCCCCAGTTTTCCTGTTTGTGAAATGGGGATGGTAAATGTAGGGCTGTTATGAGGAGCAAATGAGTTTATCCAGTTTGCACCTGGGCTGCTCCTGGCTTCTATGTTTTAAATTTAGCTGCAAAACACCACCCCCACCCCATAGTATTCATTTCCTAGTTCCAGGAAACACCCTGTCTGGGTCATATACTCCTAAACTAATCACTCTCTCCTCTGGCCCAGTCTGGATGACATGGTCATTCCTTTTTTTTTTTTTTTTTTTTTTTGAGATGGAGTCTCGCTTTGTCGCCCAAGCTAGAGTGCAGTGGTGTGATCTTGGCTCACTGCAACCTCCGCCTCCCGGGTCCAGCGATTCTCCTGCCTCAGCCTCCCGAGTAGCTGGGATTACAGGCATGCGCCACCATGCCCGGCTAACTTTCTTTTTTGTGTTCTTAGTAGAGACGGGGTTTCACCATGTTGGCCAGGATGGTTTTAATGTCTCGACCTCATGATCCACCCGCCTTGGCCTCCCAAAGTGCTGGGATTACAGGAGTGAGCCACTGTGCCCAGCCTTTTTTTTTTTTTTTTTTGATATGAGGTATCTCTCTGTCACCCAAGCTGGAATGCAATGACGTGATCTCCGCTCACTGCAACCTCCATCTCCTGGGTTCAAGCGATTCTCCTGCCTCAGCCTCCCGAGTAGCTGGGACTACAGGCATGCACCACCATGCCTGGCTAATTTTTGTATTTTTAGTAGAGACGGGGTTTCATTATGTTGGCTAGGCTGGTCTCGAACTCCTGACCTTGTGATCTGCCTGCCTTGGCCTCCCAAAGTGCTGGGATTACAGGTGTGAGCCACCGCGCCTGGCCGACACGGTCATTCCTATAGGACACTGTGATTAGCCGCTCCTTCAGGATCCCATGGAGTTGGGATAAGGATGATTACCCAAAGGAAGTCATGCTGGTTACCTAAAAGAGTGTCTCTGCTACCTTACCTCTGTGGGAACCACACATCCTGCCTCTGCTGACAGTAATTCCAAAAATGTCTCTGTGATATAATAAAGAAAGTACTTTTCTTTTTAAAAATATTTTAATTTTTTTAGAGGTAAGGGTCTTGCTATATTGCCCAGGCTGGTCTTGAACTCCTGACCTCAAGAGATTCTCGTGCCTCTGCCTCACGAGTAGATAGGACTATAGGCACATGTCACCCTGCCCGAGAATTTTTAAATTTTTCATAGAGATGGGGTCTTGCTTTTGCAGAGATGTTGCCCAGGCTGGTCTCAAGCTCCTGGCCTCAAGCAATCTTCCTGCCTTGGCCTCCTGAGTAGTTGGGACTATAGGCATGCACCACAGTGCCTGGTAAAGAGCCATTCTGATGAAGCACTCACGCATCCCCAGTATAGAGCTGAGTCCAGTGCCTGTATTCAAGAGCTCCAAGTAATGCTACCCTCCCGGCTCACTCACTCTGTGACTTTGGGCCAGTCTCAACTTTTTTTTTTTTTTTTTTTTGAGGCAGAGTCTCGCACTGTTGCCCAGGCTGGAGTGCGTGGCGCGATCTCAGCTCGCTGCAACCTCCTCCGCCTCCCGGGTTCAAGCGATTCTCCTGCCTCAGCCTCCCGAGTGGCTGGGATTACAGGCATCTGCCACCATGCCCAGCTAAGATTTTTGTATTTTTAGTAGAGATGGAGTTTCACCATCTTGGCCAGGCTGGTCTCGAACTCCTGACGTTGTGATCCACCCACCTCAGCCTCCCAAAGTGTTGGGATTACAGGTGTGAGCCACCGTGCCTGGCTCTCTTAACCTTTTTGAGGCTAAGTTTCTACATGTGTAAAATGGGTATAAGAATTGTAGCTACCGTATAGTGTTGCTGTGAGGATTAAACATGAGTTAATGTGTGAAAAGCTGGTTATAGTAAGCTTTGCATAAATGGGATTACTATTATTGGACAGGTCTGATCTGGAACCTGTGGCTACATAGTGAATGGAAACACTTTGAACTGACCCGGGAAGTACATGGTGGTGAAGGGACGATAGAGTAACTACCGTGAAAACTTTCATTTAGATGTAGGGGACTGGGTGGCTAGAGCTGTTAAATTTGGGCCTTGCTTGTGTGGTCTCTGTCTCTTAGCAACAGGTCTCAGAGCTCCCTCCATCCCTTGGATCTCAGGTTCACCCAGCTCTCAGGAGTTGTCACGTTCTTCTCTCTGGGGCTCTTGGTGGCCTTATGAGGCAGGCAGTCTGTCCCCTGGCCCAGGACTGTATGTATTCTTGAGGTTAGCACTTAATAGGGGGGAAGTTTTGTCTTCTGTTTGCAGAGGAGAGTACACAGGCTCAGGCTTCCCACAGTTCTCTGCTCTTCTCTCGGTGCTGTCTCTCTTGGATTTTGTTTACCTGCTTTTGCTTACACTGATGTTAGTGGGGGTTAGTAACTATGGCTTTTCCAGTGGCCAGGAAGTACATATGGGCTGGGCATGGTGGCTCTTGCATGTAATCCCAGAATTTTGGGAGTCCGAAGGGGGAGGATCAGTTGAGCCCAGGAGCTCGAGATCAGCCTGGGCAAAATAGTGAGACCCCCATCTCTACAAAAAATAAAATAAAAACATAGCGGGGCATGGTGGCACACGCCTGTGGTCCCAGCTATGTGGGAGGCTGAGGTAGGAGGATTGCTTGAGGCTGGGAGGTCCAGGCTGCAGTGGGCTGTGATTGTGCCACTGCACTCTAGCCTGGGAGACAGAGTGAAACCCCATCTCCAAAAAAAAAAAAAAAAAGACTGAGGACGGTGGCTCATGCCTGTAATTCCAGCACTTTGGGAGGTGGAGGCGGGCAGATCACCAGAGGTCAGGAGTTTGAGACCAGCCTGGCCAACATGGTGAAACCTCATCTCTACTAAAAATACAAAAATTAGCCAGGTGTGCTGGCACGTGCCTGTAATCCCAGCTACTCAGGAGGCTGAGGCAGGAGAATCACCTGAAGCCAGGAGGTGGAGTTTCCAGTGAGTCAAGATTGCACCACTGCACTCCAGCCTGGGCGACACAGCAAGACTCTTGTTTCCAAAAAAATAAAAAACAGGTATGTATGGTTGTCTGGCCCCCAGCAGCCTTGGTTTACCTGCAGCAGGCAAAAGGGGTTCTCTTAATCCAGCTGTGTGCTGTCCCTATAGCCCCCCTCTTCATCTCAGCACTGCCACGTTCTGGCATCTTCATTTTCATATGCCCTGCTCCTGGCAACAGTTTCTGCACCTTAGCCACGTCCATATTTTGGCACCTTTCCCACTCCTGGAATGAGTTTCTGTATCAGTCACAGCTCTTTGATTGCATATGTTAGAAAAAACCCAAAGTAAAATACCTTAAAAGCCAGTGATTTTCATACTTATTTGACCTTGAGCCTCCAAAATAAATATATCTTGCATTGTGACCCACTATACTCCTAAGTATAGAATAATGATGGCTTCTAAGTGTACCCTGTGCCAGGCCCTGTGGTAAATAACATGGCGTTAACTCATTTAATTCTCAGGACAACCTTCTGCTGTATATACTGTTGGTATACCCTCTTTCAGATGAAGAAAGTGAAGCACAGAGGGGTTAAGTGATCTGCCTGAGGCCATATAGTTGGTAAGAGGCAAAGCTTGGGTTTGAATCCAGGAAGTCTGCTTTCAGAGGCTATGCAGTTCTAAAGCAGTGGCAACTCTGGAAGAAAAAGGCTTTCGTAGGCTGGGTGTGGTGATTCCTACCTGTAATCCCAGCACTGTGGGAGGCCGAGGTGGGCAGATTGCTTGAGCCCAGGAGTTTGAGACCAGCCTGGCCAATATGCAAAACCCTGTCTATACTAAAAATACAAAAATTAGCCGGGTGTGGTAGTGTGCACCCGTAATTCCAGCTACTCGGGAGGCTGTATGGGAAGATCACTTGAGCCCAGGAGGCAGAGGTTCCAGTGAGCCAAGATCACGCTATTGCACTCCAGCCTGAGCAACAGAGCAAGACCCTGTCTCAAAAAAAAAAAAAAAAAAAAAAAGGGAAAAGGCTTTCTTTCTCTCCTGGCCTGCTTCCTTGGTCCCCATCCAGAACCCTCATGAGTCCTTTTGTTCTGAGCTATTGTGCATCTGGTCTTTTTGGCCTGTTTATTTTTAGGCACTCTTTCTATAATAGGTAGATTTGCTCTTTACCTATGATATGGGCTCCAAATATTTTTTTTTGACTTTGCTTATTATATTTTTCTTTAAATATTTTCTTTCTTTTCATGCATTCAAAAGTACCCATCTTTTCTTTTATGGCCTCTGGATTTTGAGTCATAGAAAGGCCAGAGCTTTAATCTTGTTTCTTGTTCTCTGTAGCGTTGACTGTCTTCACTCTGTGGCTCCCCACAGGGCCCAGAGGCCTTGGGGAGCCGGGGGAGATTGGGAGGGTGGTGGTTAGTGAGAGAGTGGGAGTGTTTTCAGCCTAGGCCCAAGTCTCCCAGGGCAGGAGGACCCTGCCTGCTTCCTGATGGCCCCCCACCAACCCTCAGGACCTGGGCTATCCCTTGGAGCTTGGCTATCAGAACTTCCTCTACCCCAGTGAACCTGACCTCCGAGACCTGCTTCTCTTCTTGGCTGAGCGTCTGCCCACCGATGCCTCTGAGGATGCAGACCAGCCTGCAGGTACTGGGTGTCTGGGGTGTGGGTTGGGGTGGTGAGGGGAGAGGGGGGCCTTCTGGGGGCTGTAGGACTGAGAGAGGTAGAGGTAGTGAAAAGGTTGATGAGTAGGGATGGCGGTATGTGCCTTCAGGAGAGCTAGGCAGGAGGATTAGGCATCAGAGAGGGGCTACAGGGCAGGGGGCAGGGGGCTGAGGTTGAGCTGACCCCGGTGGTGCATTGGTGCTGGGAGGGGCCTCCCTGACTCAACCCCTGTGCCCTCCGTCTCTCTCACTCTGCTTTAACCACTTGGGCCTCCTGGGTCCTTCTCAAACACACCTCAGTACACTCCCGCCTCTGCACCTTTGTATCATGGGTTACCCTTCCCCTAGGTATCCTCATGGTTCACTCCCTTACCTCTTTGAGGTTAGCCTCCTCTCCAAAGCCCTCTCCTGATCCCTGCCTGGCTGCAGTCTGGATGGTACTCAGAATCCTATTCATGATCTCTTTCCTCTGTTAGCTTGCCGGCTCCCTGAAGGCAGGGACCTTTATCCAGTTTGTTCCACGAAGTAGCCCTAGTGTCTAGAACAGCGACCTGTACAGAGTAGGTGCTCAGTGTTTGTTGAATGACTGAACGTGAGAACGCAAGCTGGATAGATGTGTATCTCTGGATGGGGGTCAGGAGTGGAGGCTGGTCTCCTAGGATATACCCTTTTGGATTTGCAGCTTTGTCACCTGATTCACTTCCTTCCCATCCCCCATAGGTGACTCAGCTATTCTCCTCCGGGCCATCGGGAGCCAAATTCGGGACCAGCTGGCACTGCCTTGGGTCCCGCCCCTCCTTCGCACTCCCAAGCTGCAGCACCTCCAGGTGGGACCCCCGATTCCCGTGGATCTTCTCTTGTCCCTGTCCGGGTGCCCAGGGTTTTGGCCCCCTACCCCTGGCGACCCTCTTCCCACTTCATCCTGGAGGTTCTGAGCCTGCTCTCCCACCAGGGCTCAGCCCTCCAGAAGCCTTTCCGTGCCAGCAGGCTGGTCGTGCCCGAATTGAGTTCCAGAGGCGGTGAGCATGAGGCTGTGGGGAGGGGTGAGGAGGAAGGTGGGGGGGACCCTCATAGCGTTGGCCATGCGGCAGGGCCAGCTGACTCTGTTCCTGCCTCCAGAGCCACGGGAGTTCCAGGCGAGTCCCCTGCTGCTTCCAGTCCCTACTCAGGTGCCTCAGCCTGTTGGAAGGGTGGCCTCACTCCTCGAACACCATGCCCTGCAACTCTGCCAGCAGACGGGCCGGGACCGGCCAGGGGATGAGGACTGGGTCCCCCGGACATCCCGCCTCCCACCCCAGGTACAGCCCGATGCCTGGCTCCCTGCTGTCCGGGCTGCTGCTCACTGATGCTCCCGCTGGTCCTGTGCTCCTCTCCTTCCCTACTTTGTCCCTCCCTTCCGTTGTTTCCCCTCTGTGTGCACTTACCCAGCTCCCCACCTGAAAGAACACTGGAGTCAGAAAAAAGGAGAACCTGGGACAAGTCAGTATCCCTCCTCAGAGCCTTGGTTTCCTGTGCTAAAAAATCGGATAGTAATAGTGCTCTCCTCTCAGGGTAGTAGTTAGACTGAATAATGTGCATGAGATTCCTGGCAACCGGAGCAATCCGGATACCTGCCTTCATTCATTCATTCATTCATTCATTCATTCATTTGGAGTCTTGCTCTGTCACCCAGGCTGGAGTGCAGTGGCATGATCTTGGCTCACTGCAACCTCCATCTCCCGGGTTCAAGTGATTCTCCTGCCTCAGCATCCCAAGTAGCTGGGATTACAGGCTTGCACCACCACACCTGGCTAATTTTTATATTTTTGGTAGAGGCAGGGTTTTGCCATGTTGGCCAGGCTGGTCTCGAACTCCTGACCTCAGGTGATCTGCCCACCTTGGCCTCCCAAAATGTTGGGATTACAGGCATGAGCCACCGTGCCTGGCCCTACTCTTTCTCTGTTTCTGCACTTGTCACTGATGTTCATTTTTCCGGTTTCTAGGTTTTTGCACTATTTCTGCCTGTCCCCATTATTCTAGTTCTGTGTTTTTGCTGCTTCTCTTTCTTACCTGTCTCCTCATTTCTGTACTGAATTTCTCTCTCGCTCTCTTTACCTATCTGTTTTCCCTTCTCTGTCCACTTTATCTGTTCCTTTTTCTTCTCTGGGCACCTTTGTATCTGTGTCCCCTTCTGCTCTGTCCACCTCTGTATCTGTCCCCTTACTTGCTGTCCACCTATATATCTGTCACCCCTCTGCCTCTGTTTACTTCTTCATCTCTCTCCTCTTCCTCTCTGTCCATCTCTGTATCTGTTGCCCATTCCCTCTGTCCACTTCTTTATCTGTCCCTTCTTCCTCTCTGTCCACCTCTGTATTTGTCCCTCCTTCCCTTCTGTCCATCTCTTTATCTGTCCCCTCTTCTTCTGTCTTTTTTTTTTTTTGAGATGGGGTCTCGCTCTGTCACCCAGGCTGGACTATAGTGGCATGATCAGGGCTCAAGGCAGCCTCGAATTTCCAGGTTCAAGCAATTCTCCCACCTCAGGCATCTGAGTAGCTGGGACTACAGGTGCATGCGCTCAGCTAATTTTTGTATTTTTTTTAGAGACGGGGTTTTGCCATGTTGACCAGGCTGGTCTCAAACTCCTGACCTGAAGCGATCCGCCCACCTTGGCCTCCCAAAGTGCTGGGATTACAGGCATGAGCCACCGTGCCCGGCCGCTTCTTCTCTATCCACCTCTTTGTCCCCTCTTCTTCTCTATCCATCTCTGTATCTGTCCCCTCTTCCCCTCTGTCCACCTCTGCATCTGTCCCCTCCTTCTCTCTGTCCACCTCTCTGTCACCCCTCTCCCTCTGTCCATTTCTTTATCTGTCCCCTTTTCCTCCTGTCCACTTCTCTTTCTCCCTCCCCGCATTCTGCTGTATTTCTGTCCTCTCTTCCTCTTTGTACACCTGGGTATCAGTACCCCTCCCCTTCTGTCCATCTTTATATCTGTCCCCTCTTCCTCTCTGTCCACCTCTGTATTTGGCCCCCCTCTCCTTCTGTCTGCCTCTTTATCTGTCCCGTCTTCCTCTGTGTCCACATCTCTGTCTGTCCCTCTTTTTTTCCACCTCTGTGACGGCACCCTCCTGGTCTGTCCACTTTCTTATTTGTCCTTTCTTTCTCTGTCTTCACCTCTGTGTCTTTTTTACTTATTTATTTTTATTTTTATTTTTTTTTTGAGATAGAGTCTCCCTCTGTCGCCCAGGCTGGAGTGCATTGGCGCGATCTTGGCCCACTGCAACCTCTGCCTCCCAGGTTCAAGTGATTCTCCTGCCTCAGTCTCCCAAGTAGCTAGGACTACAGGTGTGCACCACCATGCCCAGCTAATTTTTGTATTTTTAGTAGAGACGGGGTTTCACCACGTTGGCCAGGATGGTTTCGATCTCTTGACCTCGTGATCCATCTGCCTCAGCCTCCCCAAGTGTTGTGGTTACAGGTGTGAGCCACCGCGCCCGGCCATCTGTCTCTGTTTTTATAATCTATAGTAATTTTCAAACATAAATGTGGAGAGAATATTCTAGTGAATCCTATGTGCCATTTTGCCAACTTTTCTTCATCTGTTCTCTCCCAAATTTTTCTTCGTTGCTGTATTATTTTAAAGCAAATCCCAGATATCATGTCATTTCAACTCTAAATACTTAGGATTACATCTCTTAACTCATGAGGACATTCAGTTTTCAAGGTAACCACTGGACCATTTTCATGGCTAATGAAGTTAACAATGATATCTTGTGGTTTTTGTTCTTTTTTTTTTTTTTTTGAGACGGAGTCTTACTCTGTTGCCCAGGCTGGAGTGCAATGGTGAGATCTCACTTCAGTGCAACCTCCACCTCCTGGAGGTGGAGTGCACTAAGTTTTGTATTTTTAGTAGAGTTGGGGTTTCACCATGTTGGCCAGGCTGGTCTTGAACTCCTGACCTCAGGTGATCTGCCTACCTTGGCCTTTCAAAGGGCTAGGATTACAGGCATGAGCCACTGCACCCAGCCAACAATGATATCTTAATACCATCCAACACTGAGTTCATAATCAGATTTTCCCAGTTATCTTGAAACTCTCTGTTCTTGTCCCTCTCTTGCCTCTCTCTCTTTGCCTCCTTCTGTACCTGGTACCTTTGATTCCCTGTCTCTGCTCTGTCCCCTGATAACCTGTCTATGATTCTCTTGGATTTGGGGGCTCTAGGCTCACCCCGCTCTCTTCCCACATTCTTCTCCAGCATGGGGATTTAGTGGGTGGAGAGAAGTATGTCTGTGAGCAAGAGGAGACCCCTTTCCTCAAGGAGATCCCGGGCTGGTGGAGCAGTAGAGCAGAGCAGGGCCTGCCTTAGTGGGAAGGCTGGAGGGTGGGGATGACTTGTTTGTATACTCTTGTCAGGGGGTCCTTGGAGGAGGCAGGGCCTTGGGTGCTAGGTGGGCCCCTACATCCTTCTGCTTCCCCTGCCTTTTCTCCCAAGGAGGACACACGGGCTCAGCGGCAGCGGCTGCAGAAGCAACTGACTGAGCATCTGCGCCAAAGCTGGGGCCTGCTTGGGGCCCCCATACAAGCCCGAGACCTGGGAGAGCTGCTGCAGGCCTGGGGTGCTGGGGCCAAGACTGGTGCTCCTAAGGGCTCCCGCTTCACGCACTCAGAGAAGTTCACCTTCCATCTGGTGGGTGCACCTGAGGACATGGGATGTGTGGCTGGATGTGGCAGGCTTGGAGGGTGGCTTTTTGTGTCAGCGCCACACCTTTATCCACACACAGGTTCTTGTGTTCCCACTGGACAGGCCCTTGCCCACTGGGGGTGGGTACCCAGAGGTCCCCTAGCTTCTTAGGGACTTGACTGGAGAAAATGTGAATAGGTGGGAACCATGCAAGGGTGTGGGGGTGTTCTTGGGGCAACACCCCCTTTCCTCAGGCAGTTTCCTTTGAGCATATCTTCTGTCCTAAGATGTTCACTCTGAGGGCCCCCCCATCCTTCTCATGGGCATTTGAGGCTTGAGAGATGTGCAGGTGGGTAGGAGCTGTGTCAGGGTCAGGGAGCTTTCTCCATGAGCAAGCACTCTGGCCTGAGGTTGCAGATGGTGCCTTTACCCACATAGTCACAGTCTAGCCGCCATCAGTGCTTGAGTGGGCACGCATGCTGCACTGGAGGCAGTTCTCAGGGGAGGCTGAGGCTGGGCCACGTGAGGAAGGGCCTTCCCCGACAACCAGGATGCCCCCGTCACTCCCCTAGGAGCCCCAGACCCAGGCCACTCAGGTGTCAGATGTGCCGGCCACCTCCCGGCGGCCTGAACAGGTGAGCAGAGTGGGTTGGAGGGGGGGTGTCCCAGGCCCTTGCCTGTCTACTGGGCCTGACACCCCAACCCTGACTGGCCTGGGCCTCCCAGGACACATGGGCAGCTCAGGAACAGGAGCTCGAGTCCCTTCGGGAGCAGCTGGAAGGAGTGAACCGCAGCATTGAGGAGGTTGAGGCCGACATGAAAACCCTGGGTGTCAGCTTTGTGCAGGTGAGGGGAGGGGGAGGGGCTGCACGTTGGGCTAGGTCAGAAGGAGGGCCTCAGGGTGTGAGGGACTAGACGGGACAAGAGGTGCTCTGTAGAGGTCTGCACATGGCAGAAGGGTTCCTGAGAGCCGTTGGGGATCCGTGGGCCTCTTGAGGGTGGCTGTGAGAATCAGGCCGGGGTGAGGGTCTGTGGGCATCTATGGGGCACCGTGGGTCTGCATGGGCAGGGGATTGAGGGGTCCTCAGAGGGTCTGTGGGCATCTGTGGGGCACCACGGGTCTGCATGGACAGGGGATTAGGGGGTCCTCGGGGTCCTTGGCACCAGCGTGGAGCTGTCAGAGAGGCCTGTGGGGGCCACGGGGGTGTACAGTCATCTGTGGAGCTCCATGGGGGCTGTGGCATGTGACTGGGTGTCCGCGGGCCAGGCAGAGTCTGAGTGCCGGCAGAGCGAGCTCAGCACAGCGGAGCGTGAGCAGGCCCTGCGCCTGAAGAGCCGCACGGTGGAGCTGCTGCCTGATGGGGCTGCCAACCTTGCCAAGCTGCAGGTGGGGTTGGGGATGTGGCTGGGGGGGGAGAGGCAGGGCGTGTTTGGGCGGGGTTGGAGGGCCCAGCCTGTGTGACACATACCCACCCCCCACCAGCTTGTGGTGGAGAATAGTGCCCAGCGGGTCATCCACTTGGCGGGTCAGTGGGAGAAGCACCGGGTCCCACTCCTGGCTGAGTACCGCCACCTCCGAAAGCTGCAGGATTGCAGAGAGGTAAGCAGTGGGACACTGGGCTGTGGGCAGGCCAGGGAAGACTCATTCCCTCTCTAGGGGGCCATCCCTGTGCTCTGCTCACTGTCTTCTGCCTGTGGGCTCCTGGCAGCTGGAATCTTCTCGACGGCTGGCAGAGATCCAAGAACTGCACCAGAGCGTCCGGGCAGCTGCTGAAGAGGCCCGCAGGAAGGAGGAGGTCTATAAACAGCTGGTAAGGCCTGTGTGAGGGACCTGGGTAGCTTAGGAGGGTGGGGGGCAGGTCCTGGGGCAGTGCCTGCTATGTCCCTGCCTAGGTGTCAGAGCTGGAGACTCTGCCCAGAGATGTGTCCCGGCTGGCCTACACCCAGCGCATCCTGGAGATCGTGGGCAACATCCGGAAGCAGAAGGAAGAGATCACCAAGGTACGCCGCCAGGGCCACGGAGGGTGGGTCATGTGGGCTGTCAGGCATAGTGTGGCTGCACACAGGGACCTCACACCCTCAGTGTCCAGTCGCACTCTAACACAGAATAGTCACACACAATCCATCCCAGTCACCCCTGACACAGTGACACAGTCCCTGTCTGGTGCACATGAGGACCCTCCACTGCAGCCAGCCTGCCCCAGGCAGGGGCTCATGGCCACCATGGTGTCTGCCAGATCTTGTCTGACACGAAGGAGCTTCAGAAGGAAATCAACTCCCTATCTGGGAAGCTGGACCGGACGTTTGCGGTGACTGATGAGCTTGTGTTCAAGGTGTGGGGCAGGTTGGGCAGGGGTGAGTGGGGTGAGGCTGGGCTACTGCCTTGTGCATCTGCTAACGGGCTGGCTGGGGTCCAGACCCAGGCCCTGTGCGAGGCTGGAGGTGCACTGATGCCCAGGGCTGGCTTTGTTTCATGGAGGATGAAGCTAGTGGGGTGGTGGGAGAGGGTGGCCTTCTTAGGGCATGGAGATGGTCAAGGGCAGCCCACTGATACCTTTGAGGTCCCTGTGTCTGGTCAGGATGCCAAGAAGGACGATGCTGTTCGGAAGGCCTATAAGTATCTAGCTGCCCTGCACGAGGTGAGGGGAGACATGTGCCTGGGGTGGGGCTGCTGGGGGTGGGTGGGGCTGGGTGCAAGCCTTCTGCTCCTGTTGTCCCCAGAACTGCAGCCAGCTCATCCAGACCATTGAGGACACAGGCACCATCATGCGGGAGGTTCGAGACCTCGAGGAGCAGGTAAGGCCTGGGGGCAGGATGGGGAGCCAGGGCAGGCGGGGGGACAGTTGCTCAGGTTATGCTGAGAGAGGCCGTGGAGCCAGACACAGCCTATGGCTGGACACCCAGCCCTGCCCCTTAGTGCCTGTGCCTGTGACCTGGGACAGGCAAGTGGCCTACTGTGAGCCCCAGCTTCCACCCCAAGGGCCCTCCTTCCTGCCTCCCAGGGCCATGGGCAAAGGCTTCAGTTTAAAGATGTAGGGGGAATCCTGCCACATGGCAAAGGATGCTTTGGGTAGAGGGAACACCACGTGAGTCCTGGCCATGGGACAGAGCAGGCTGTTGTTGAAGGTGGTGGGAGGGGCCCAGAGTAGCTGTGATGGGGGCTGGCGAGCAGGAGCTGGGAAAGGGGCTGTGTGTGCGCTGAGGGGGCATGTGTTCACGTTGCCTCAGATCGAGACAGAGCTGGGCAAGAAGACCCTCAGCAACCTGGAGAAGATCCGGGAGGACTACCGAGCCCTCCGCCAGGAGAACGCTGGCCTCCTGGGCCGGGTCCGGGAGGCCTGAGGAGCTGCCGGCAGAGGTCTCTCCCCAGCCTCAGGCAGGGATTTGGGGTGCTAGAGGCAGTGGCCAAGCACATGCCCTAGCTACTTCCTCCACTGCCCAGTTCCTCCTGCTGCAGCCTTGGACCCAGACCCCTGCCCACTGACCGCAGCCCTTATATGGGGTGATAGTCCAGCATGTGGGGAGCTCGGCTGCAGTTTATTGGGGATGGTACTGTGGGTTGGGGGCCTTGAATCCCAAATAAATGAGTAGTTCCTCTGCAGTCTAAGCTGAGGCATGGATCAGGGCTCAGAGAATGGGAGTGAGGTGAGTGGCAGGGGAGACAATGGGATATTTTTGGCAAGTCAGTGTGTGTGGCTGTGTATGTCTGCATGGGACTCAAGAGACCCACTGTGGGGCTGTGCGTGTGCACATGCGTGAGGTAACGCAGGTGAATTCTAACAGGCCGTGTGTGTGAGTGAGCATGTGTTGGGACCTCAGATCCTGAGGGTACTGACGCTGCTTCTGTGTAGGCCTCTGGGCACACCCGTGTCACAGTGCCCCTATGGGTCCTGAGGCAGGCTGTGGGTGTGCGCCTTGGGGGATGTGGGTTGTCAGGGCTGTGCTTGTGTGTGATTGTGTGACGATGCAGCTTTGAGGTTGTTTGAGTGTACTGAGGCAGGCTCTCTGTGTTTTGGGGTTTATGTTGAGTGAGGGACAGGATTGTGACATTTTGTGTGTCTATGTGACTTTTCCAGCCCTGAAGTCATCTGTGCGAGCAGCTGAGGCAGGCTGTGTGTGGCTGGTTGTGAAGGCTCTTGTTTGGCTGCAGGGCTCGACTGGGGGGTGTGTCTGGGGCAGAGGTCGGGGCTGGGGCCAGGAATGAGGCCCCTCTGAGCAGCCTTGGGGCAAAGGATATGATGGGGGAGGGATGGCTGCCAATGGGGGAACAGGGGCCCTGGCAGGCAAGACAGTGGAAATCTCACTTCTTGTTCCCTGTGGGCACATCCAGGGCCTGTCATCTCTGACCCCACCACCTCTGCCTCCCACCAGTTTGGCCCCTGTTCATCCGTCCTCCTTTCCTTGATCTTGAGGTCAGGGGCCAGGTGTAGGGTTGGAACACCTGCTTGGCCTCTGGCTCCGTTTCTTGCGGAACTCCAACTCATCCACGGTCCACACAGCCCCCTTCTCGCTCTCCACCCGCACAAAGCACTTGTGCAGGCTCAGGTTGTGGCGGATGGCGTTCTGTGGAAGGCCGGGGACAGGGAGCAGGTGGGCGTCAACCTCTGAGGCCAGCAGCCACCACCAGCAACCCACATCCCATTCCTCCCCAATATGCCTATAAGCCCAGCCCCAGGCCTGCCCACTTCGAGCTGCGGTGGCACTTGAGGCTATCCCAGCCACCGCCACCTCAGAGGAGCTCACCTTCCAGGTGGCAGGATGGTTTCTGAAGAAGGCGAACATGCGTGTGAACCAGTGGTAGATCTCATTGAGTGTCCGCTGCTTCTCTGGAGCCTCCAGGATGGCCTGGAAGTTGGGGGGTGGGATAAGGGGCACGTTCCCCAAAGTTGGGGTTTAGAGGGGCTGTGACCTACCCTGAGCCATCTGACATGGGGGTGGAATTGTGGGGGCAGATAATCAGGGACAGGACTAGATGTGGGGTGAAGCATGGGGTCAAAGATGGAGTTAGAAAGGGGTGAAGTGTCGGGTCGGGCAGGGTTAGATGTGGGGTGTGGGTATGGTTGTTCTGGGATTAGGTAACGGATCAGGACTGAGGTTGGGAGTGGGGTCTTGTTCAGGGCTAGGGCTGAAGTGAGGTGAAAGGTCTGGGATGGAGTTGGAGTTGGGGTTCTCTGTGGAGGTGACATTTCAGGGTTGGGGAAGGTGAAGGGTCAGAAGTGGGGTCAAGGATTTGGAAGGGGTAAAGGGCGAGGCCAACTTAAGGGTCAGGGAAGGGGTGGGTTAAGAGTCAGGCTGGGGGTGAACTCAGGTGGGTCTAGGGGTGAGGGATGGGATGACGTGGCTTTAAGTCAGGAGCCAGAGATGGGTTGAATTATTGAGTATCTTACATGTCAGGGACGTGGTTAGGTGATCAGGCTCGGGGCAAGGATGAGGTTAGTTGTGGGGTTCGGTGTGGAGTGAGGCTGAGGGTCAGGGAATTTGATCAGTTTGAATTCAGGAATGGGATTACAGAGTCAGTGATGATGATTGCAGTGAGGTTATCAGTCAGGATGGGACTAGGTCAGGGCTTCAGTTCAGAGATAGTTGAGGAATGTCTGGTATCATGTAGGGGTGAGGTTCAGGTTTGGGGTTAGGTGTGGGGCTAGGATGAAGGTTCTGAGAAGGCATTGGGGATGCTGAGATGAAGGAGTTGGGATGGGGTGATGAAGTTAAGGGTCAGATGAGTGTTACAAGGAAAGGCTGGGAATGGTGCCCAGCTGGGGGTATATTGACATGGAGTACGTTGGGGCCAGGGAAGGAGATGGGGTTGGGTTGGCATAAAGGCTGGGGAAGGAGTTAGAGTAAGAACTGGGGTATGTTTAGGGCAAGGTGCAGAGATGGGGTTAGCTTTGGGCTATTTTATAGGTCCAGGAGAGGGTTAGGTATGGGGCTGATGTGGACATCTGGAAGAGGATAGGTTTAGGGTCAGAATTTGGCATGCTCTGGCCTGGATAGTGGTTTAGGTTTGGATTCGTGGACAGGTTTGGGGTGAAGCTAGCATGAGGGGTCACATTTGAGGCGTGGCTTGGGGCTCCTTGGGGCTGGGGCTTGGGAATGGAGGAACCCACTCTGAGGGCGCTCAGAGGGAGACAGGAGTTTGGGAGGCAGGTCCCCCACCCCATCTTTGTCTTCCTCCTCCTTGGGGCCGAGCTGCCCTGCTTACCCAGCGGATGAGCGTGGCATAGGTGAAAGGGGGTCGCATATTGTGGAACTTGAAGTAGTCCATGTTGTGAAGGAACTCTGTCAGAGGGTGGGGATGAATCAAGCCCCATGCAGGACCTCCTAGCTAGCTCCCTGTCCCCTCTCCCTACAAGGTGAGTCTACAGGCCTGAGATCTCACCGTCAACACCTGTGTCCACGGGCACAGGTACTGTTTGCTGAGCACCTGACATAAGTTGTATCATTTATTCTTTGCACCACTTCTGCCAAAATACTTCTCCCCGAGGTTGCAAAGAAGCGGAGTAACTTGCATACCAAAGGATGCAAGAGGTTAAATGGCAGAGCCAGGATGACAGTCAAGGTCTCTGATCCCTGCTAAGCCTACAGGCCAGGCCTGGTGGATAGCAGTGGATAGGTGAGCTCGGGCAAATCTACCCCGATTTTCCTTGGTCAGGGGAGGAAAGGAGGTGCTCCTGGAATTACTTGGCAGGGTCCCTCCCTTCTGATGGCCGAATGTAGTAGCTGGAGTCCAGAGTGGGTGAGGCATGGCCCCAATCCCCAGGGGAGTCAGAGCTAGGGGCCAGACACTCGAGACCATATGGGGGACTTTCAGGCCACGAACATTCTGAAAGGAAGCTTTTGTGAGCGGATGCATTTTCCCAAAGGCTGAGTGGTGGCAGCTGCGGCGGTGGTGGTGGTGGTGGGAAGGGGCAGCATGGAGCTCCTTTGCACCCTCCTCCCAGAGCCTGTCAGGATTAGGAGCTTGGGAGCACTGTGTAGTGCAAGGACCATTCTTACCTGGGAATGTGCTGTTTCCATGGCTACCCCACAGGTGCCTCCGCACAGCAAACAGGCTGTCAGGGGCCTCCCGGGGGCCAGACCAGGCTGGGACGGCACTGCCTTGGCTGCCAGCAGCTACAATGCAGCAGGAGCCCTTGTCAGATGATGCCTGGGGGAGGGGTAGAGGCTGGTGACCCAGAGGCTTAAACTTCCCACTTTTTACTTTTTATTTTTTTTGAGACTGAGTCTTGCTCTGTCGCCCAGGCTGGAGTGCAGTGGTGCGATCTCGGCTCACTGCTATCCCCCGACTTTCCGAGTTCAAGCAATTCTTTCTTTCTTTTTTTTTTTTTTTTTTTTTTTTTGAGTTGGAGTCTCACTCTGTCACCCAGGCTGGAGTGCAGTGGCGCGATCTCAGCTCACTGCAAGTTCCGCCTCCCCGGGTTCATGACATTCTCCTGCCTCAGCCTCCCAGTAGCTGGAACTATAGGCACCTGCCACCACGCCCGGCTAATTTTTTAGGTTCAAGCAGCCTCAGCCTCCCGAATAGCTGGGACTACAGGTGCCCGCCACTATGCCCTGCTAATTTTTGTATTTTTGGTAGAGACGGGGTTTCACCATGTTGGCCAGGCTGGTCTCGAACTCCTGACCTCATGTGATCCACCTGCCTCGGCCTCCCAAAGTGCTAGGATTACAAGCATGAGCCACACTGCACCCGGCCCCACTTTATTTTTAAATCAGTGTTTTCCAAAGCAAAGACGCCCTCTTCTAAATTCCAGTCTGAAGTGGAATCCCACAAAACAGCATGAGCCATATTTATTAGAGCGCAGGTGTGGATGTCGTATGTGGCCACTGATGCTGAGACCATGAGCTGGGGTTGAATAGGGCTCTTTACCACTCAATCGTGACCTTGGGAAAGTCACCTAAACCTCCCTGGCCTCAATTTTCCTCATCTGTACATTGGCATCATGAGAAATAAACTACCACCAGCAAAGCACTCAAAAACAGTGCCTGGCCTCCAGGGCTGGGTTCATGGGTGTGTGACCTGTGTGGTTATGTGGCACCCTGTGCTTTGTTTAATGCTCTGTGGTTGCCATCTTGAAATCTGAACAAGGGGCCCTGCAGGTTACATAGCTGGTCCTGCTGGCGCACAGCCTGCGTCTGGAAAGTCTTTGGCTATTTGCATTTGCTTTGACAACTCAGGATCACAGTGTTTGGGGATCTTGGGGTCAGAGGGTTTGTAAGTGGAGGGGGACAGATTTCTAGGTCTGGGCATGTTTGGAGCTGGGGACAGGGGACCCTAGCTCTCAGGACCTGCATGTGAGGTTAGGTTCCCTGCACCCTGCAGACCTCCTCCCTGCCCCCCAGCGGTCTGAGTCTGCCACCACCAGTCCTGGGGTCGCTCACCACAGATGAAGCCTTGGTCAGTGCCATTTTCCCAGCCAGGTGGGCCTGCATAGCACTCAGCTTCTCCTTCTCCAGCACCAGCTGTGAAATGGCACAAACATGAGGCCTCAGCCTGGCCCTTCTCTGCCACATCTTTGCCCAGGCTACGGTATTCCCTGGGAGTGCCCACTCCTCTTCCTTCCTTTATATCAGCCCTCGTCCCAGGTGAACTTGGTTTCTGGCACATGGTGGACAGAAGGTTTTGTGTACTATCCCTGTCCCCTACCCCCCACTGCCCTGGCATTACCTGCTGCTCCAGAGACTGTACCATCTCTCTCTGGAGGAGACATTGTGCCCTGCCCTTCTCATCCAGAAGATGGTCTGCTTGGCAGTGCCTAAGTAGGGAGAAGATTCCATGCAGGTGACCATGACAGGCCTGGCCTGGCTCAGTGCTCTGAATGGGGAGGGCCCAGACCCTCTGGGAGGTCTCTCGTTTGAGCCCCAGCGCCTCTCCTCTCTCTATCTCAGTCTCTGTCTCATACTCCTCATTCCCTTAACACATGCCACTCGGCACCTACTGCATGTCAGGCCTGAGCTCACCACTTGAGCCTGGCCAGGGTGCTGGAGATAATATTGGAAGTGTGGTGAAATGAGAATGGGCCAGGGAGGTGAGAGTGGGCAAGGCATTCCGGGTGGAGGGGACGGCCTGTGCAAAGGCCTGGCTGCAAGGAAGACAGGACATGCGGGGTTGCTGCTAAGGGTTGTGTGCAGTGTGTGTGTGTGAGAGAGAGAGAGAGAGAAGAGAGAGAGAGAGAGAGGCATGGGGGGACTGAGGGGAGGCAGCAGCAGCCATCTAGAGGAGCTAGAACTTTGGGGACAGTAGAATAAGGCTGGCATGTTGGCATGAGGAGTAGCAGGGCAAAGCAGTTAGGTGTGCAGAATCTGGAGCCTGGCTGCATGGGTTCAAATCCCAGATCTGTCACTCAGGAACTGGGAGATTTTGATCAAGGCACTTAACCTCTTTGGCCTCAGTCTCCTTGTCTGTAAAATACGGGTAAATAACAGAACAAATGTTTCTTATTATACATATGAGGAAACTGAGGTCCAGAGAAGCTAAGTAATTTGTCCAAGGTCACACAGCCAGTCAGGGATGGAGCTGGGATTTGAACCCACAGTCTCAGAGTTTAGCTCTTTCATCTTACTACTTATTGGGATTAAGCCTGGGCTGAGATCTGTACCCCAGACCTCTCCCCACAAGCCAGGGCCAGTGGACTGGCACAGGCCTGGGCCACTCACTTGAGGAAGTCCTCTGGCTCTTCGAAGACCTTCTCACATCCGGGCCACTTGCAGACACCATTTGCCAGCAGTGGGTAGGAGCTCTGGGGCATGGCCGAAAGGGTGCTGAGGGGATAGAGGGTGTCAGGGGAGGGGATAGGAGGGTGAGGATCCTTCCCAGCCCTGTCCACTGACCTGTCCTTCCTGGGTGCACCAGGATTTGGGAAGGTGCAGAGCAGTGCTGGCTCCCTGGACACCCATTCCAGGCTGGCCACGTTGATCCCTGTGGGTGGGGACAGGGCATCTCTGGAGGCTGTGGGCTGGGCTCTGGAGCTTGACCCACAAGGCCTCTCATTTTGAGCTTCCCACCCTCCTGAGCCTCAAAAACCCTGACTCCCAGGGGGCTCTGCTGTCCCCAAAGTCCCAGGCTTCTGGCAGAGAAGCTTAAAGACGGCCATTTGCAGGTGCTGACATTTTGACTAGCTTTGTAAAGCTCTGTGGTTTCGTGATTTTGACATTCTGCATCTTTAAGGTTCTGCACCTGACATTTTTTGGAGGTTGGAGTTTCCAAGCCTCTGAGACCTGACACCTTTGACCCTCAGAGGACTGCAATTCAGAATAGCCTACACTGCTCACGGCCAAGGATCTGGGGACCCAGGGGTTCTGTGAAGCCATGGGGTATGGGCTGAGGTGTTACCAGGTGGGAGGCCAGGCCGGGCCTTGAGGGAGAAGACCCCAGTGGCAGTGGTGGGTGGTGGGAGGCTGATCATGGCTGGGCTCTCCAGGGGGTGCACCTGCAGCACAGGGGTCCGGGCGTGGGCATCCACCGTTGAGAGCTGGGGGGCACATGTGGGCTGTGGTTCAGCCTGGCTTGGGGTCCCTCCCCACAGTTCTCCCACCTGCTCCCTCCTCCCTGCCCATTCACCGTCCATACCTGGTGCATGAAATGTGGCCTGTCCTGGAGGAGTGCCTGTAAGTGGGGCAAGGGGCCCAGCCGTGCCCCGGAGGGTGCCACCATGACTAGGGGCAGTGTGGGCAGCTGGGCAGAAAGGCAGGTGGGTGAGAGGCCATCCTGATCCTCAGTGTTCTGTGTCTAATTTATATACTCTGCACTGCAAGCCCACATGGTAGATGCTATGATCGTCCCCCTTTTATACGTGTGGAAACTGAGGCTTATGGAGATCGAGTAACTTTTTAAAGATCAAACAGCTAATAAGTCGCAGAGCTGGCCTCAACCCTATCACCTCACCTCCTTGGCCCCAGTCCTCTCCTCTTGTCACATGGGGATGGGGACACATAGCTATGCCTATGGGACTATAATATGGCCTCCTCTTCTCCTGAGACAGGGATTGGGAGGTTGGGGAAAGCCTCCAATCTCTGAGGCCTGGCAGGTGGGGACTTTCTTGGCCCTGCAACATCTGCATAAGTCACAGACTTGCCTGGGACCCAGAAACCACTTCCTGTGCCCCAGCCAGCCCCCCTCCCGCCCGGTGCCACAGTAAAGGTCGGCACCTGTAGGTCCAGGTACCCCACCCTGCCTGCCCCATCCTGGGCCCAGGGCCTCACCTGCAGCTGCGATGGTGGCATAGGGTTCAAGGAGGAAGAGGAGGCATGAGCCCCGCCTCGAAGATCTCGGCCCTGGAAGATTCCCCCAGGGCCCCGGGCCCCCAGCAGGTCTGAGGCTTTGGGCGCAGCCCTCCAGCTGGGCGAGGCTCCTGGGGATGGGCCAAGGGCCAAGGAAGGGGCCGAGGGCTTGCCTGGCCTGGGGTTGGGCATCGGGTCCTTGTCCAAGGGCAGGCTGTGTAGACAATAGGGGAAAGGAGTCACACATGTACTAGGGCGGTATAAGATACTCAACCACCTGAACCACGTGGACACCCCTCTGGTCAGAGCAGGCATTGGCTGGGACATGTCCCGAGGGGTCCCACAGCTGCACCCCAGCTCTGGACACACACACATACACACACACACACACACACACACACCCAAGAACACAGGTACACATGCATACCCACACACGCCCCACGTGCAGAGGTCCAGCACCTGGCTTGCCTGCCCACGCTAGCACAGCCCTGGTGTAGATGTGTCCTCTATGAGGGCAATGGTTGTTTCTCCCTCCACTTGAGAGCTGTTTTAAGCCTCAGGCCTCCGGCCCTCCCGCACCCTGCACAGGCTGTGTTTGCTCATGTTGCCGGAGCTGGTCTTGGACTTTCTCCTGGGAGTCCTATTTTGCCCCAGTGACTAGGCACGGACTCAAAAGATTCATCTGGCTGCTGTGAGTGGAGCTAGTGAGAAGGCTATTGTAATAGTCCTGGCAAATGATGATGCTGGCACAGAATGGGCTGGTGGCAGTGGAGAAGGTGAGAAATGGGTAGATTCTGAGACTTAATCTGCAGCTGGATCAGGAGCAGTGCTGGCAGCTTGGATGTAGTGGGTAAGAGGGAGGGTCAAAGTAACATGGGTTTTAGCTTGAGCAGCTGGAAGGACCGAGCTGACATTACCTGAGATGGGGGACATGGCGGGGAGTTGGATTGGGGGCAAAAGTGCAGGTGTGGATAGACATGAAGAGTCTGGCATTAGATGTGTGAGTGGAGGAGCTGAGGCGGCAGCTGAATACGGGGGTCTGGATCTCAGGGCAAGGAGGCGAGTCCAGGAGTGTGATCATGCACGGATCCAGCATGGCAAGTGACAGAGAGGAGGAGAGACAGGGTCTCTTGAGCTGGGGCCTGTAGAAGCTTCTCAATCCAATCCCCATCAGAGTTCACTCCAATTTCTGGCCCTCGAGCCTGGCTCATCCTACTCACCCTGCCTCAAATGCCCACTCCTCCTCTTCCCCTGTCCAAGCCACGCAAGGCCTGCTCTTCTATTGTCCTCACCTTGAAAGCCCTCCACAATGGCTCCAGGCCCCTCTATTGAGCCCCAGAATCTTCCACTCCCCGAGGGAAGCACTGGCTTTTCAGGATCCTGTAATCCTGGTCTGAGAGGAAGCCAGAGCTGGAAGGGACTGCCCAGCCAACCCCATTATTACAGAAGGGGATGCTCAGATGCCGAGTTCCATAGTCCCATAGTGACTTGAGAACTCCACTTCTTTCTTTAGGAAGTGTTTCTGTGTGCACATTTTATAAACTCTCTGGTGTGTGTATGTGTGTGTCTGTGTGTCTGTGTGTCTCCGTCTCTCCGTTCCACCTCACAGCACTGAGTTGGGCACACAGCTGCTGAGAGCAGCCCGGGGGAGTATGGAAGGGTTCTGGGGGAGCAGTTGCTCCTTCCTTTCTTTGCTGTCACCTCCTGGGGGTTGACAGAGCTGTGGTGCTGAGGGAGATGAGTGTGAGAATCCAGGTATTAAGTTCTTAGTCTCCTGGGGGCTTAGAACATTACTTCGTGAGAAACAGGAGTGTGGGTCTGTGGAAGCTCCAAACAAGGGCCTGGGAGAGCACTGGTGAGATGAGAAGGTGAGTGAATGAATGAAGCCAGAGATGGGGTGATGTTCCTTCAAGCCGAGGAATAACAAAGATTGCCAGCAACCACCAGAAGCTGGGGGAGAGGCCTGGAACAGCTTCTCCCTCATTGCCCCCAGAAGAAACCAACCCTGGCAACACCTTGATCTTGGACTCTAGCCTCCAGAACTGTGAGATGATCAATTTCTGTTGCTGAAGCCACTCAGTTGTGGTACTTTGTTATAGCAGCCAGAACAAACTAATACCGATTTTGGTGCAAATGGATGTTTTCCACCATTCTGGCCTGGCCCATGCGGCTGGCCTGCGGTCACTTCTGAAGCTGCCTGGACACTTGGCCAGAGCTAAGAATTCTCCCCAAACACATGTGGGATGGCCTGACTCAGTGAAGCATAGATACATTTTCAGACAGGGATGTGGAGATGATCTGTCTGGGGGTAGGGGACCTAGAGGGCCGGGCTGGGCAGCCGGCTTCCTGCACTGTCTGTTGGGACATCCCTTTCTGACTGGGTTTCTCAGAAGCTGCATGGGGGATGTTTCTGGGACGCAGATTATGTTTTCATATCGGGGTCTGCATCTGGGCCCTGTTGTCACAGCCCCCGACTTGCCCAGATTTTTCCGCCATTGACGTCATGGCGGCCGGATGCACCGGGCTTCATCGACACCACGGAGGAAGAGAAGAGGGCAGATACCCCACCCCACAGGTTTCGTTCCGAGAATTGGCTGCCCTGTCCTGCAGCAGGCTTGGCCCAGGTGGGGTGACGTGGGTGCTAGTGGATGTGGTGTCCATCTGGCCACCGTGACAAGCCTCTAGCTCTGTAGACCTGGCCCTTCTTGGGTTGTGGAGAGGACCCAGGTTTGAAGCTCTGAGAGTGCCAGGCAGGCTCCACAGATACTGGGACCCCTGGGGTCTTCAAATAGTATAACACCAGGACTTCAGAATTATAGAGCAGCATTTCTTAGATTTAAAGGATCCTAGAATCTCAAAACCACAGACTGTGGGGTCTATGGTCCCAATATCTCAGTATGTGTAGGGCCAGTGTCCCTGGTATCCAAACTCCCTGGAACCACCTGAAAGTCAGGCAGCTTGCTGCTTTATAGGGCCTCTTGCCTACCAGACCTGGAACCACAGCTAGCCTCCCCAGGGCCTCAGTCTCCCTGTCCACTCTGGAACAACATTCCCAAATACATGGCCACTCCGCCAGAGATGGCAACGGGGAGGAGGTGGTTGAGGCTGGTGTGCCTTTGGCCTGGGCCTCATCGGGGGAGCTGGAAAAGTCTCGGCCTTCACCAATACAGAGCCCATCACCAGACTCTCTGGAGGGGCCCCACAACCAAGGTTTTCAGGGACCAGCACCAGCTCTGGGGACACACAGCCTGACTGACTGACATTCCTCCATCATCACCACGCTCTGGCCAACTAGGCCTCCTGACCCATGGAGCCCAGGGCCTCACCTAGCCCAGCTCTTGTGAGGCTGGGCCCCACACTGTGATCGTGGATCGTCCAACCTGTGAGAAGCTGGGGTCCAATGTGTGAGAAGGCAGAAGGGGGAATGGTAGCCCAGGTCCCCCTTCCCCCTTCTGGGTGCTGAGGGATAAACTGAGGCCTGTAGTTGAGGAGAGAGCCAGAGCCAAGGTCCTACCTAGAGTCCTGAGATCTAGGCTTGGATTGCAACTCTGCCGCTGCATTTTGGCGAGACCCTGGGATCTCTGGTCCTCAATTTGCCCTTCTACACTGAGCAGGGAGAGGCGTGGAGTCGACGAGGGCCAGGGCCCTTCTACACTGTGTCTGGTTAAGTCATTAGGTGTCTGCAGGGCTTCAAGTTGACAAGTGCCCCTCTATCCAGGGGACTGGCTGAGAGACAGGGATACATAGAGACAAAGAGACACACACAAAGAGCGAGCAAGAGAGAACAAGAGATAGAGACACTGAGAGAAATGGAGACATACATGGAGAGCCAGAGTGCATACGCGCGAGAGGATTGCCTCAAATAAGAACATTTGCTGGTCTCTGGCTGGTTCAACTGATGCTGCCTGAAATAATCAAGAATAAAGAAGGACAAGGTGCCAGGGACGCCCATGGCTGGGTATTGAATTGTATTGCAAAGCAACAATCAGCAAAACAATGTGGTCCTGGTATAAGAACAGATACCGGGGAAGAGAACAGAACAGAAAGCTTGGACATGGACCCACGTATGGAGAGAACTGAGTTTGTGATGAATGTGGCATTTCAAACTGGAGGACCATGGAGGATGGATTGTTTAACAAATGTGTCTGAGATAATTACAGAGAAGATAAAATTATTGAATGAATAATCAGTCCATTATCCCAACAACCCCTCCCTGCCCAGTTTGAAATGTCACCACCATCATATACCCTAAAATACCCAGATCCATTCAAGATATAAGCTTTAATACCTAATGCTGATCTTGGGTTTATTGTGTGTCAGGCCTTGTGCTAAGTATTTACTGTGGTTAAAAATTTTAATCTAAACAAAGACTCCTGAGGAAGGTACTATTATAATCATTGCAGTACATATGAGGAAATGGAGGTACGGAGAGGTTAAGTGCCTGGCTAAAAATCACACATATGGCTTGGGGTGACGCTGGGTTTGTCCCAGACAGTCTGGCTTCAGTACCCACACTCTTAACCTCTATAGTAAATGGAAAAAATGAAGCCATAAAAGAGACTAGAAGCCAACATAGGTGAACATTTATCTCATTTTCAAGTGGGAAAGGACTTTCTAAGCACAAAACCAGAGACAGAAGCCACAGAAAAAAAGACTAACCTATTTGACTATATAAAACCATCATAAGCATCACAAAAAAACACCATAAACAAATAGAAAAAAACAAATGATGAATTGGGGAAAATATTTGCTATATATGTATGGCTGATGAAAGGTTAATAACCATTCCAAATAAACAGCTGTGGCAAATCAATAAGAGAAAAATAAGATGAACACCCTATTAGGAGTAAGGACGTAAGGACGTGACCAGACAACCAAAAAAGAAAAAAAAAAAATAAGAAAAAAGCACAAATGGCCAACAAACAGTAAAAGTAATCAAAAGATGCAAATTTCAACAATGTGATAATGTGTTTTTCTTACCTGTAATGTTGGGAAATAATTAAAACATAATAATACTCACCCAGGGTTAGGTTAAGTAGAGGGAGCATAAAATAGGACAATCTTTTGGAAGGAGAATTTGCAGAGAGGGTCATAAACTTTAAAAATGCATGTTCCCTTTGCCCCAGCAACTCCCTTTTCAGGAATCCAAGGAAGCAGTCAGGGAAGTTTATAGAAAAAAACAAGAAACAACTGGAATGTCCAACAACTGGCACTTGGTCAAATCAATCAAAGTTCATGCTGATGTGAGGACAGTCTTATCCCTCAGGAAAGATCATGTATTCAAACAATTTTTAGTAAGCTTCAAAAACACTACTATTAATTGAATAAAGCAAGAACAAAACCAATATATAGCATGATTCTAATTTGGTTACAGAGATACTAATAGCTAACACTTCGTGAGCATTTATTGTGTGCCAAACGCTATGCTAAGCCTGCAGAATCGAGCTCATCCCAGCCCTGAACAACCTGCTCGCTTCCTGAACATGGACTCTGGTCACACACATGCAGTCCTGGGGTAGGTCCACACAGCTAAACCATGGTTGACAATGGCGTGAAGTGCTCCCTGCCCCCACCCCCACCCCAAGGGTCTCCTCTAAAGTGATACACGCAAAGTTCAGTTAAGTGCTCAGCTTGCCCAGGCACCTTGCAATCCTGCTACCAGGGTGAACAGAACTGATGCTCACTCTCATAAAATGTAAAGGTCCTCAGTGACATTACTATTATTAAGCGCCAGCTGTGTACAAAGTTCTAGGCTGGATGCTGGCTGGGATGGCGGGAGGGTGGGGGGAAGGCAAGAAAAGAGAGTGGGAGAGATGGAGGAAAGGAGATCGATGGAGTGTAGTCAAGATGGAGGAGACAGAGACAGGGGAGATGGTCAGAGGCCAGGAGAGATGCGGGGAAAGAGAGTCTGAGTGTAGCAACAGACAGATGGCGGGAGAAAGAGAGGCAGAGAAACACGTAAAAGAGCGAGACAGGGTGAGCAGAGAGACAGAGAAGGATGAGAGGCATCAAGAGCTAAGAGACAAAAAGATGAGAGAGATGCAGTTGAAATTTTCAGTTGCACCTGGACAGCATTTCAAGTTGTTCAAAGCTCTGAAATCCATAAAGACTGGCAGCTGACATATTTTTAAAATCCTATCCATCTACGTATCAATTGATGAATTCATTTATCTTTGCCCCTGCCCATGCATTAAGTACTTCACCTTTAAGTCTTCTGCCATTTATTCTATTATTATTTTTTTAAAGACCTTACCTGGCTGGAATCACGGTAGCTGGGTACATCCCAATGTACCAGAGGGCCCCTGACCCCCCGGTGCCTACCTCCCTGCCATCTCCTCCAATGCGGCCCACATCTGGTAGGGGAGAGCGGGGACACTCACCTTGGTGAAGTGGACTGACAGAAAAGGATCAGCCTGGCTTGTGGGAAACTGTCACGTATCAAAAACAACTTTGCTTTTATACCGAGAAGAAAAACCACGCTGTACGGTGTGGAAGCCGCAGACCTCTCTCTTCTAATAATCCAAATTTTTTTTCGATGAGTGTGTACGCTGATAATCACGGGGTGGGGGGGGTTCTCATAGTTTTCTCTCTCTCTCTCTCTGTGTTTCTCCTTTTCTTGATTATGAGACTTAAACGGAAATTTTGAAATTTTGGGTTTTTTTCTTTGCCCTTTACGAGTCATCTGAAAATATGATTTCTTCCCCTCACCACAGAGGTGAGAGGTATCAATGAGATAATAGGGCTCATGAGAAACCACAGTTTTTAAAACAAAAGTGTGGAGTGTGAAAAAAAAAAAAAAAACAAAAAACAAGGGAAAAGAACTAAAATAAATCACAGGGCCAACCCGAGGCAGGCAGAGACACCGTTCTGTGAGTGAGAAGATATTTGAGGGTCTCTGGGGGAAAGAAAGAGAGAATCTGAAGCTCTATGTGTGGATGGGAAATGCCAGTGAAAGAGACAGAATAGGGCTGGGTTCCCAGAGGCCTTGCCCTGCTCCAGGCCTCAGTTTCCCCATAGATGAAATTGATATGGTCCCCACTGCTCAAACTACCCAGCGAGGGGAGTTCTGGACCCCCTGCAACACCCCTCCCACAGAGGGTGAGGGGCATGTAAGTTACTTCATGGAGAAGAAAGTGGAGAGTCCACCGTCATCCCCTACAATTCATGGAATCGAAGAGTCGGAGAATCCCTGGCTCCCAGAATCTACTGATAGTTACTGAATGAGGAAAGAGAGAAAAGTCTTGCCTCATCACGTTTTAGGGCTTGAGTGCCCTGACCCAGCCACTGTCCCACTGGGAAGGTCCCTAGCAGGTCCCCAGTATTAATGCATCCATCCTCACGAAGAAGCCCAGAGGCCCACTGGGACCCTGACCCTCTTGTTTCAGGAACATCATGGCCTGATCCTTCTGAGGCCCTCAGCCTTTGGGATCTTTTGCTTTGAAAAGCCCCAGATTCCAAGGATTTAGGATTCCAAATATCCGCCATCATCTCAGTAGCTGATGTTTATCTTGAATTTTCCATGGGTCAGATACAGTGCTGAACATGTCTCATAAGTGATCATGTTCAAACCTCACCATGGCCCCTTGAGCTCCATCTCATTATTATTGTATTGCTGTTATACAGATGAGGAAAATGGAGGTATAAGTAGTCAAGCAACTTGCCCAAGATCACAGAGCTGGCGAGTGTGGGTCCCGCTTTCTTTGGTGCTGGGCTTTGAAATCCCCAAGTTTTCCTGAACTCGATGGTCTCAGGTTTTAAATTCTAGGATGGATGACAGGGAGATCCTGGGATTTGCAGAGTCCTTGGAGACTTGAAGCTTGTGAGGTTTTTAGGTTGTCCGGGAATTGGCAGCTGCATTTCTTGACCTCAGCAGGCACTCTATCCAACCACTGGTCAGCATGGTAGACCAGCCCCCAGGGGCTTCTCCTGACAGGCCATGGTGGAGACTTCCAGCTGCCAGCACCCTGCAAAGCCCAGGGTTCTAGTTGTCCAACGTCCACTCCAGCCCTCTACAAGACTGGCTTCAGACCTGGGGAAGAGAAATTGGAAAGGGCTTTTTATTTATATGGTACAAATCTGGTGGCCAAGACCCACCCCTTCACCCTTTTGCCCCCTTTCCTCCCCCAACCTTCTAAGCCCTCATAAAAAGGAGGGCCTCTTTCCTCAACTCAGACTCACCCTTCTGGAAAAAGCCCAGAGTGGGCCTGATGGCCTGGCTTTGTGAAGACAAGAAAAAAAAAAAAAAGAAGAAAAAAAAAGACCTTAAAAAAATCAGCCAACAACAATTAAAAAAAAAAAAAAAAAAAAAAAAAGTACCCAACCCTCCCTACCATTAGTTCAAAACAAAACTTTCACTGGTTGAGACTTCTGAGTTGGTGGGACACATCTGAGACCCAGAAATGGCTTGGGTGTGTTGGACAGCCAGGGGAGGCACCAAGGTGGGATGAGGTCCCCTGCTTGGAGGCCTGCAGGGACCCCGTGTACAGCAGTTGTTTAACAGATGTCACAGCATGTGGGAGGGAGCAAGGGAGGAGGTGAGGAGCATGCATGTCAGGAAGAAGTCCTGGGGAGCTGATTCTAGTGATGGTCCCAAGGTTAATGACCCCTTGCAGTGATGGTCCCAAGGTTAATGATCCCTTGCAGTGATGTTCCCATGGTTAATGACCCCTTGCTCCCTGCAGACTTGGGTCGGAATGTTCCCTACACCTCCTGTGTAATTATAAACCAGGCCAGTTCTATCAGTGGAGGCCTTGTTCCCTGCCCCAGCACCTGTCCCCTCCTGGAAATGGGGGCTAGTTTTCTCTCTCAAGATCAGAGGTGTGGGCTGCATTCTCCTTACACCTTCTCCAGACCATCTGTCCCTTACTGTCACTCACTCCATGAAAGAGAGTGGCCAGAGAGATAGGAGGCAAACAGAGTGAAGGTGGTGGCCGGGAATGTCAGCTGGCCCTTTGGGCAGGGCCCAGGGTGTGAGAGGGAAATGCTACGGCTGCTGAAAGCCAAGATCCTTGCAGAATGGGGGCTGGGGTCAGAAGGGCAGAGAGGGGTAGAGGTCGCTACCTCCTCTCTATACTGGACTATATCCTCTCTCATGGAGGGCTTCTCGGGGAGACTGGGAGGGTTGGGAGTTGGGGGTGACTGGGCAAGATTAAACGGGTCAGGAAAAGTCCCCAGAGACAGGGGCCTCTGACAAAGACTTGAAGGAGATGAGGGAGGGAGCCAGCTAGATATCTGAGGAACTCCAAAGGAAACAGCCAGGGCAAAGGTCCTGAGGTGGGAGTATACCTGATTTGTTCAAGGTCTACAAAGAGGCTGGTGTGGTTAGTGTGGGGAGAGCAAGAAGAAGAGAAGTTGGAGGTGAGGTCAGAAAGGGGACTTGGAGGTTAGACCACACAGGACCTTGTAGGCCATGGTAAAGACTTTGGCTTCAATGCTGAGTGAGGACGAAGGCATGACAGGGTTGTGAGCAGAGGAGAAACATAAACTGTGTTAGGATTTAACAGGAAACCCCTGAATGCTGAGTGTACAATGGAGTCTAGGGACTGAATGTGAAAGCAGGGGACCAGCAAGGAGCTGGTTACTGCAGTAGTCTAGGTGACTGGTGATACTGCTGCTAGTGGAGGTGGTGAGAAGAGGGTGGATTTGGTAAATATTTTTAATAGACAGCCAAAAGGATTTGTTGAAGACTGAGGGTCTTGGAGCCAGATCAGGACAGGCAATGCCCAAACCAGGTGGGCGGGAAGGAGTCCCTGGACTATTTGCCAGCTTGAACTTTTAGGTGAGAAAAAAAATAAAGTTCTATCTTGCTTAAGCCCCCATTATTTTATGATTTTTCTGTTACTTGCAACTGAACATATTTCTTTCTAACTCATGGACATCCTGGACATGGAGACCTGGGGAGAGGGGCTGCTGGAAGGATCACCTCCCTCCTAGGATGCTGTGAGGTTCTAATGAGGTAACAGCATGCTCAGAACCTGGCACTCAGTAGGTGTTCAGTAAATCTTCCCAGGATGGAGAAGGAATGTATGAATGGATGTATTCAGCAGACAAAAGCTGCAGTTGAGTTCCCACAGAAGGTGAGACTGCAAAAGGAGAGTGAAAGGAGTTCACTAGATGGAAGCAGCAGAAGGAACAGCACTCTTGCGAGAGGGAACAGTAGCAGCAGAGATGGGCGGACAGAAAGAAGCGAGGTGAGGCCCCTGTGGGGTGTGGAGTATCAGGCTGGGCAAGAAGGACAGGGCTTTGATTGTGATTCCATTGGTCAGAAGCTACCCATATGCCCAATCGACTTCTGGTAGCGGACAGTCAGCCTCAGTGTTTGCTAAGCTGAAATTTTAAAAAGTGAATCCTTCAGAAAGTTAAATATCCTATTCGGCCATTCATTCAACAATACTACCAAGTCCTGGAGCGTGCTTGCGGTTGACAATCAGGGGCATTCTTGGCTTGTGGCACTGCTCAAGCAAAGGTTGGAGTTGGGCAGGGAGGACCCAGTAAGTAACTAACTGCAACAGGAGAGTCCTTTTCTCTTTCCTAGGTCATGCACCAGGGTGTGGTCTAGGCCTTCAGAGGCTCTGGGTATTCCTGGGACCATGGGGAGTCACGGAGGATTAGGGAGAGGGTAACTCCATCCCTGAGAGGCACATTTTTCCTAATGGCTGCCTGCGTTCTTTGGTCCTGCTGTCCGGCCACCCAATAGCTCAGACTATGCCTACACAGCGTCCTCACCTCCGGCCTCCTCATTGGCTACTCATGCCTCCCTTCACACCACCTACACCGCCCCCGTCGGCTCTGCTGTTTTCGCGTCTTGCCTCCAAGCCCTCCCTCCGTCCCCGAGGCACTTTCTAGCCTCGGCATTGGTTCATCCCATACTGCTCTTTATGGTCTCGCCGCCTTCACCCTGGCTCCCTCATTGGCTATCCGCCATCTCTCGTCCTCGCTCCCGCCTTCAGCCTCCACCTCCATTGGCTCGACCCCCTATGGTCCCACCTCCGTGGCCGCTGACACACCCGCCTGTTGGTCTCCTTTTAGCCTTCCTATTGGCTAGCTCCGCCTTGGCACCGCCCTCAAAGCCGTAGTGCACGCTCACAAGCCTTCCCATTGGCTTGCTGCAGCTATAGCGTCACCCCGCGCGCGGCTCTCCATTGGCTGTTCTCTGTCTCTAGCTTCTGTTCCACCGCCTACGCAACCCGCGGGATCTCCCACTTTGTGGGCCTCTGCGTTCGTTCCCGGCTGCCCTCATCGCTTGTAGCCATTTCACTTTTCCCACCGCCCACATGTCGCTCTCGCTCAGACTTCCGCATTAGCTGTCTCCTTCTGCTTTCTTCATCCTGGATTCCGCACCACCCCCATTCCGGCCTCTCCATTGATTCCTCGATCATCCCGCCCCCCTACACCGCCCACTCCCGGGCATTCCCATTGGCTGTGTGCTTCTCCGGCTCTCAATTCGCTGCTACGTCATCCGCGTATGGCTCCCCATTGGCCCTCTGCTATACCTGTCTTCATCTCACCGCCTACGCCTCCGTGAGCCGTACCCCTCCGCGCTGGCCTTCCCATTGGCTGCCCGCCCCTTCAGGCCCTGCCCCCGCCGGTCCC
>NW_012104198.1:1784876-1809830 GCF_000951045.1 Mandrillus leucophaeus | reverse complement strand
TCCTCGCCCGACGACGGCGGCCGCACTGACCGCTTTGCCTTCCAGCTGCCCTTTGCTGAGGGCGCGGGCGATGGGGCGCGCCTCGACTTCGTGGTGCGCTATGAGACCCCCGAGGGCACTTTCTGGGCCAACAACCACGGCCGCAACTACACAGTCCTGCTCCGGATCGCACCCGCTCCCTCACCCGCTGATGCGGAAGGGCTGCCCCAGCAGCAGCAGCTGCAGCAGCTGGAGCCACAGCCCGAGTGCCAGGGTCCCGTGGAGGCTGAGGCCAGGCAGCTGAAGAGCTGCATGAAGCCGGTGAGGCGCAGGTAATGTCAGCCAGCGCCACCTCCGCCAACGCAGGGCTGTGTCTGGGATGGAGGACAAACATTCCGGCCCAGGAACCCCTCAGGCCTGCTCTCCAGAACAGGGAGGAGGGTGCATTGAGTCAGTTAGTCCAAGAGTGATGGAGGTCAAACATGTGCTAGGCACTGTTTTAACTGGGGTTTTATTCATTCATTTATTGAGTTCCACTGTAAAGCCCTGAACAAGACAGACATCTACCCTGCCCTCAAGGATTCATACAGGCTCCTATGGGAGACAGTTTGAAAAAACAAGGGAGGAAGCAGATAGGATAAATAGGGACAAAGCTGCTGAAGGGAGTAAGGGGATAGATTGGGAGGGAATGACTGTATTAGACATGCTGTTAAAGGGAGGGCCTGTGAGGAGGTGAGTCCCGAATGATGATAAAGAAGAGTTATGCAGATACGGTGGGGAGGTAGGGTAGAGTTTGTAGAAGAAGGAACAGGGAGGATTTTTCTGAGGACGTTTCATTTAAACTATCATTTAAACTAAGTCCTGAATGATGAAGAACAGTTATGTGCATATATGGAACAAGGGTGTTTTAGGTAGAGGAAACAGCAAGTGCAAAGGTCCTGGGGTGGAAATGAGGTTGGTGTGAATGATCAGCAGTGTGCTGGGAGTGGAGAGAACTGCAGTGACATAGTAGTGTGGACTGAGGGCTTTGCCAGTGGGGGATAGAGCAGATTCTCTTTCTGACAGAGCAGGAAACCAGGATTCCAGAGGTGGAGAAACTGGTTGAGGCAGTGGTGTCAACCTGGCTCTTCCAGTTCACCCATGTCTGACCTTGAAGCCTGTGCACTCTACTCTTATGCTGTAATCTACTTTGAGTCCTCCTGTGGAGGCGAGGAGCTGAGGCCGTGCTCTCACAAGAAAGCAGTGGCTTTGGCAGAGAGACAGAACCAGATGGGTACTGGACTTGAAGTTTTTGTCCCTTGTTTTTTTGCCACACTACCTGTGATCATTCAGGGACAGGGAGAAATAATGAGTTATACCCCAGGGGGCCCCGGTAGAAGATTTCCCTAGGTTTCTTCTATCAAGCTATGAGTTCTTTAAGGGCAGCAGCTGGGCCTGATTCTTTTTGCGGTCACCCTAAGTCTGGCCCAGGATCACTAGATTCTCCCTAAAATCCATACATTTCCCTGTTCCTGGGAGGACTGGAAATGGAAATGGGAAAATGCTTTTTAGACCTTGTATGTATATGCTCGGTCAGAAGCCCCTGGCTGCAGTGAGACATTTGTGGGCTCTGCTGGTTCTGGTAAGGCCTTAGGCTGTGAGTAGTTCAGAAAGGTCTAACTCCGGGCTGGTGGGCAGATGTTCCTGGGTAACTGAGCAGGCAGGCAAGCACCCACTCACCCACCTGTGAGCCCCACCATAATCTGAGACTTAAATTTAAAGGGGACAGGCAGCATGGTTTTTCTTACAGCATTAAGAGTGTGGATTCTGGCATAGATTTTCTGGGTTCAAATCCTGGCACTGCCACTTACTGGCCTTGTGACCTTGGCCAACACATTTAACTACACCGTTCCTCAGGAATCTTATCTGTAAAGCAGAATTATAGCACCTACTTTACGGGATATGAGTAAAGATGCTCAGAACTGAGTCTGGCTTAAAGTAGTATCATACAGATGTTAGCTGGTGTCAGTATTTAGGGAGCCACACCTACAGTTTCCTGGATTCCTCTCCTAAATTTGACTCCGCCCATCAGCTGTGTGGCCTTGCCTCAGTTTCCTCCTCTGCTAAGGGGAATGACAGTCACTTCGCATGGTTGGATTGGATGCAGCAAACATAGGCAAGGTAACTGAAGCATGGTGGTAGCTGCAAAAGATAACTGGCCAGCATTTACTGATTTGTGTGCTATGAACATCAGATCCATTCTCTCCATGAGGCCTGCTGTGCATGCTGTGTTGTGTAGGTGCTATGATTACCCCCATTTAGTAGAGGGGAGACAGGTAGCTCAGAGAGGTGAGCCAGCTTGCTCAAAGCCTCTCATTTAGTGAGTGACAGGGCCAGGGAAGAAATGCTAGGGATGTATATTTACTTTTTTCTATCTTTTTTTTTTTTTTTTTTTTTTTTAAACTGATCCTCTGGAAAGCCTGGCATGATTCAGGGCAAATTCTGGATTTCACTCTTGGTGTTCCCAGCATGTCATGTTTTCCTTTTACCTTTTTTTGCTTTATTGAGGTATACCTACGTAAAGTATACTGATATTCCGTGTATAGCCCAGCGGATTTGTACATATGTATGCACTTGTGTAACCACCACCCGGATGAAGATACTGGGCAGGTCCAGTGCCCCAGAGCCACCTTCATTTCTATCACTTTCCCAAGCTGTCATCCCCGCCGGCTGTCATGGGAACCCTGTCTGTAAGATGCGACAGTTTGGGTAAAGGAGTTTGGTCATTTTAAAGAGTGTGAAAGACAGAGAACAGAGAAATCAAAACCTTGCAGGGCCAAGGTGGGTGGAGAGGGTGTTTTTCTTTTAACATACATGGGTGGTTTTAAGGAGAAATTGAAGCAGCCTGTTCAGACAATTGTTTTGGTATCTGGCCCCAGGTCTGTGGTTCCTAACATGACTTGTGATATTATTTTAAGTGGGCAGATGGCTTTTTGATAGCTTCTTTATCTTTCGATCTCAGCTCTTGCAAAGGGGAGGTTGGTGCTCATTGCAAGATCAGCGATAAGGGTTTTTTTGTAGGTCGGTGGCTTTCTTGGCGAGTACATTTCAACATATTATTGTTTTAGAACCTGTGTGCTGCCAGTGACTTGCAGCGCTGCTGAAGACTAGCCACCCTTTGCGACCTAGCCGTCTTGGGAAATGGTGGAGGATCTCAGGGTATATCCCTTACCTGTGGGAGCCCTATCATAGAGGGCTTCCTGTTTAGGAAATGTTGGCTGCAGGCCCACTGTGCACTGAGCACAGCCACATCAGGTGAGGGCATGGGAGAAGTCCGTGGTAGCCATCAGGATATAGTTCAGAAACCCAAATGGCTGCTTTCTGTTTTCCCTGGGTTGCTGGACCAGGCATTTGATAACTCTAAAGCTTAGAGATGATTAATCAAGCATTTATTGAGGGCCTACTGTGTGCTGGGCACAGTGCTAGGTTCCAGCAGGGAAAGAGATGCAGAGTGGTCCTAAGATGTCACAGGGCTTGTGGGATGCGGTACAGAGGATTTGTTGTATGAGACCTGACTGAGCCCCTGCTCTTGGCCAGGCACTTCACTGAGTACTGTATTTTCATGCAAGGTCTGGTTTAATTCCGACAACATTCCCTGTGAAGTAGAGGTTTTAAATTTCTCTTTCCTGGATGAGCAAACTGAGGCTCCCAAAGTCCAAAGTCCTAGGGCCGGTGTGGGGAAAAGCCCTCCTGATCTTCCTTGGCACTTGACGCTACCCTTCGGAAGTGTCCTATTCCTCTTAAAAGTAAAGAGCAAGAAAGTCTCACCATGGTCTTCAAGCACCCTCCCGTCCCATCCCCCAATCTGGCCTCCACTGGCTTCTAGTCTTACACCAGTGCTCTTTCTGAGCTCCTGTCACCGTGGTCTTTCTGTTACTCCAAAGGGCCTCGCTCCTTTCTGCTGCAGGGCCTTTGCCCCTGCTGTTTCCTTCACCAGGAACTTTTATTCCGTACCCCTTGCATTCTCCTCCAGTGTTGATCCCTCAGTTCTAAGAGGACTTCCCCAGGGGAGCTGTCTACCCCAGCATCCTTAGGCCCCCGGCTTTTTCGTAGCACTCATCAGCCCAGCAGGTGCTAAGCTTGGTTAGAGAATGTCCCGTGGCAGAGCAGATGAGCATCGCCACCAATAGAGGGTCATCGGCCACCCTGCCTAGCAGTTCTATATTTTTCTGATCCACTCTTGTTTCTCCTCTCAAGTGACTCTTTCAAATGTTCTTTACCTTCAGACTTTCTCTCCTGCTTCAAAAAACAAAGCAGAAGCCATAAGAATGGAACTCCCTATAACTTGCGGCCCCCAAGTCTGCACGCTGATTTCGCTCCCCTGTGTTACAGATGAGGAGGAGTCCCTTCTTGCTCAGGCCACTTCTCCCTCCTGTGCTCTGGGTCCCAGTTTCTGCCACTTGCTCTAGAATCTGACATCATCAGTCACCTTTTCTCTCCTGGCAGGTTTTCTGCTGCCCTCGCTTGATCCTCTATTGACTTTTACCGGTGCCAGCATCCCTTGTGTCTCCGCTGACCCCTCCTTCTCTCCCTTCTGCTTCTGGCCAACACCTCATCACCCTCCCCTTCACTGCCGACCCCTGCAAAGAGTTGCCTGTACTTGCCTTCTGCACTTGCTCACCCCATGTAAGGGTTAGCCCCCAGCATCTGCCAGATTCTGCAGGTGGTTTTTTGGTTTTCCTCTTGAAGTGGTTGACCACTCCTACTTGAAACACTTTGTCTTCCCTTGCCTTGAGACCACACTCTGCTGGTTTTCCTCTTAACTCTCTGGCCCTTCTCTTTCTCCTGGCTTTTCCCTTAGCTTCATGTATCCAAACTTGGCGTCTCCACTTGACTGATGGCCCAAATAATTCCTCAAACTCACCTTGTCGGGGACTGCATTCATCACCTCTCCCACAGGGTTCCCAAGCAGTCTCTCACTCCCCTACCTCCCCACTTGCTCATTTTGCTTTTTCAGCATCCTTAAGCCCTGCCTGACCCTGCAGTTTGGGCCAGGGACCCTTATTCTAGGGCATTCTTTCCTTTTCTAAAGGCACTGACCACAGTTTGTAGTTAGACCTTTATTAGGGGGTTGCTGGATGACTCTCTCTGCCCTGCTAGACTGTAAGCTCCGTGAGGGGTAGGGACATGGTCTGCTTTCATTCAACACTGTATTCCTGCAGGCCTGCCACAGTGCCTGGCACTTAGCAGGTGCTCAATAAATATTTGTTGAAAGAATGAGTTTGAGTATTTTTTTTAATGCCTTCCTCCATACTGAATTGTAAGCTTCCTAGTTGGGTTTGCTCACCATGGTGTCTCCAGGGTCCGTCACCAGGGCTGATGCACAGGAAGGCCCACTGTCTTTCAGTGCACCTATAACTGAAGGGATGGGGATCCAACCTGGTATCCAAGTTGGCAGCCTCAGGGAAACCAGAATAACCGGAGTTGAATGGGACAAGTCAGGGGGCATCTTAGTTGTCTGTAGAGTGAGGAATTAATGTGAACGTGATCCTCTTTTATGCTACAGAAAACTTGGTAGGGCATTATAGTTAAGGACATAGGGCTGAGGCCACGTGCTAAGAAAGTGGCAGAGCTGTGATCCAAGCCTGTGTGGTCCTGCTCTAGTGCGCCAGCTCTTAGCTACTGTACCAGGTTGGGCGATGCATTTTACCAGCAGGGCAACACTGGGCGAGTTGCTTTCCTTTCAGAGCTTCAGTTTCCCTCAATGGAAATTTGGAGGGGGTTACTGTTAAGCGCTTTATAGGTGCTTTTCAAATATTTCTTTGATCTGCTGAACAACTTACTGATGTAGGTATTATCCCCTCTTTAGAGATGAGGTAACTGAGGCACAGGTTAAGTATCTTGCCCCGGGTCACACAACTGATAGGTGGCAGAGCTGGGATTGTTCAAAATTGCAGATCCTAACCCTTAGAGTTGTGAAGTCAATTTACTGGGTTTCAACAAGCATTAAAAAGGAAATAGCATAAGAAATGCCAGTGTTTCATCACATGCAGTAAAGGTAAGTATTGTTTCACTCAAAGAACAACTGTTTTTCAGTTATTTATATGTCTCTTTACACATGTGTGGATGTGCTGGGTTATGATGTAGAATGGATTTCTTACTATGGGTCATGGCCGAAGTCATGGCTGTTGAAGAAGCTCATGGCACGAGAAACTGCTCTCCTCCCTCTACCCCACTGGATAGCCTGCAAGTCCCAGAGTTGAGGCTGACACACTTGTTGGGGAAGGCAAAGCAGTGTCCCACATAACTTGGTGGCTTTCACAGCCACCTTCAAGCCCTGTTCTTTTCAGAAAGCAGATGGCTCAGGGTAACTGCAATTCTGAGTATCGTGCGGCAGGTTTCTGAAGCCACTCGTCCCCCCGGAAAGTCAGCGTTATCTTCAGGTTGACTACATGGGAGCCGGGGTCTGCTGACTTTCCCTTTGGGTTTCAGCACCTGACCCACTTTGGGCTGGCAAAATTCTTTGAAAACATGAATGCTGGGGTTGCTCCAGAGGACTTGGGTGGTGGTGGCAATGGCAGTCTGTGACTGCTCTGAAAGTCTGCTTTGCTTTTCTCCACAGGGCTTGTCAGCCCTCACCTGCTTGCTCACTCTGTGACTGGCGATTCACCTTTCTGTTCTTTCTCGGCTGGCCTAGGCTGGGGCCAACACCATCTCTTTCCAAATCCTCACCCTCTGGTCTCCTCGGGGACTATCAGCTTGGCAGCCATTGTGTTTCCTGATGGCTGGAGGAATTCGTACGCCCAGGAGACTGGTGTGCAGGCCTGAAATGGCCCCTTTTAGGTGACACCAGCTTGACTAGTGCTCACTAGCACCCAAATGATGCATGTCCAGGATTTCCCAGATCTGTGTGCCCTGGCCCTTATGGCTCACTGCCCTTGAGGGGATGCCACGTGGTACTTGTGGGGCTGGTGCCAAAAGAACAGGTTTCCTTCTTGAAAACGAGCAGGCATACTGCAGGTACAGTTTTGTTCTTAATCTTCTCCCTCCCCATTTTTCTAAGAACCCCTCTTCTCTGTTACCAATCAGTGAGTCAGTATACATTTGTACTTGATTTCTCTTACTATCCTCATGTTGATTGAAGTCATAGCTGCCCTTGAGTTTTTACTGTGAAAGACGGTTCAAAGATACTTGTTTCTTTTTAAGCCCACAATATCAAACTCTCTTCAAAGTGGAGCCCTCCTGGGATGTTTGTTACCAGCGTGGTTATGTAGTCAGTGAGTGTAGAGGTGCAGTTCCTTGAGTTTTAGTTTTTGCATTTGTAAAAAGGAAGGGTGTTGTTTTGAAGGATGGATGTGAAGGTTTTCAAATGCCTTGGTATGTCAATGAGAGGGGCCCATGGTGGAGGAGGTGAACAATGCATGCTTGTGCTTTCTGCTTTCATATCTGACTTTGGAGAATGACTTGTTTGCTTCTGCCGATGTTGCGGATCTTGGGATTGGCTCAGTGGCGTGACCTGCTTTTTGGATGTTCTCGCCCTCCTCAGCCATGGAATGGGTGCTCTGGGGGCTGAGGGATTGATTGTGTATTTGTTTTTCTTTCTCTTCTCCTTCCTCCAACTGAATTGTGGAGTCCTTTTCCTGCTGGCTGGCTGCTTCCTGAGTGTTCTCCTTTTTCTCTCTCACATCTATGACTCTGTAGTGGCTTTTAGAAGCCTGTTTGTAATATATGTCCAGACTAGGCCAGATGGAGGAAAAGGCTTGCTTGCTACTGCGCACAGGTGGGAGAGCTGGCTTTCTGTCTGTCTGTGGGCCTTCTTGAAGAGGCTTAGTTTAGAAGATCCTAAGGGGAGGATGTTTTCTGTCGTGAGGGACTATGGCAGCAAAAAGAAGTAAGTCAGTGTAGCCTGGCGGAAATCATGTTGAGACATAAGTCCAAAGACTTGGATTTTAGGACCACGGAGGGGATTGGTGTGGGACCAAGCTGGTTTGCTCTGAATCTCTCTTTCTCATCTGTGATGTGTTGGGGGGTGGCACCTGGGCTCCCAGAGTCACCCACCCTAGACCCTGTAGTATTCTGATTCAAGTACCTCTGGTGGGATTTGTGAGTTCTAGACTCTAGATCCATATATATGGTTAAAGCGTCCTCCCTGAGGGTATTTATAGAAAGCAGTTCTTGCAGCCACTCTGTGTCTAGTGGCCTCCTAGCCACACACGTCCCAGGCCCATGGAGGTAGGGAAACGGGGAATGTGGGCAAAGGCAGGTCTGAAGAAAAGCCTGCATGAAGGAGGAGGGAGGGATCTTGTCTGGTATTGATGCCTCCCTCTGTCTACTTCTAGAAAGGATGGAGATGGGTTGGGTAAGACCCTCTCCCTCATCCAAGAAGCAGCAGCTGACTGGGTAAGAGCCAGAAGGCTTGGGTTGTGATGTGAAGTGTATGACCTTGAGCCATTTACTCAGCCTTTGTTTTATCCTCTGTAAAATGGAGACAATAGTGCTGCCTGCTTCAGAGGATTACAAGTACCTGTCTCATAGGGTGGTTGTGAGGATTGAATTAACACATGTTGCCCAGGCGCCGTGGCTCATGCCTGTAGTCCTAGGACTTTGGGAGGCTGAGATGGGAGGATCGCTTGAGTTCAGGAGTTCAGGACCAGCCTGGTCAACATAGCAAGACCCCATCTCTAAGAAAAAACAAAAAAACAAAAACAAAAACCAAGAAACCCCAAAAACTTATTTAAAAAAATGTGAAACACTTAAAACAGTGTGTAATGCCATAGTAGGTACTATGTAGGGGTCAGATGGTGATACTCTGTTTGTGTGAAGGTAATTGGTTATGGGTTTTCAAAAAGTTTCAACCAGGCCAGGCAGGGTGGCTCATGCCTGTAATCCCAGCACATTGGGAGGCCGAGGAGGGTGGATCACCTGAGGTCAGGAGTTTGAGACCAGCCTGGCCAACATGGTGAAACCCCGTCTCTATTAAAAATATAAAAATTAGCTGGCTGTGATGGTGGGTACCTGTAATCCCAGCTACTTGAGAGGCTGAGGTAGGAGAATCACTTGAACCTGGGAGGCGGAGGTTGCAGTGAGGTGAGATCACGCCATTGCACTCCAGCCTGGTGACAGAACGAGACTCCATCTCAAAAAAAAAAAAAAAAAGTTTCATCCATTGCCAGAAGTATCAAGAACGTCACATTGCCTCTTAGGAAGAAAAAGGTGTAGGCAGTCGCCCCAGCTCCTCTCAGGTCTCTGAACATGTTTTAGTCAATGCTTCCCTCATTTGCCTTAATCTGTAGACACTTGATACTCATTTTCAGAATAAGAACAGTGACTTCTCCATGATGAGATCCCACCCCTGGGAGGACCCACCTGAAATTTACTTGGCCTATGCCACTCAGGGATCTGACTGGCCTGGCGAAGGAGGAAGAAGACCCATAAATATCTACAGTTGATTCAATCCCTGCTGTGTGTCAGGCCCTGATTTCTACCTGTCCGTCCTCATTCCTCTTGACTGCCTTGTGCTTAGTGCACATCCTGACTCCCCGCGGCTCTGTTTTATGTTTTATGAGTGAGGAGGTGAAGTGACCTGCCAGGCTGATATGGGGATGGGAGGGCTAGCATAGGGACCCAGGCCTCTGTGACCTCCCTCCCAGTCTCCATTTGCATTCCTCTGCCTCACAATCTTGTCCGCCTGCCCTTAGAAAAGATTTTTATTTATTTTTTATTTATTTATTTATTTTTGTGAGATGATCTCTCACTCTGTTGTCCAGGCTGGAGTGCAGTGGTGCGATCTCAGTTCACTGCACTCTCCGCCTCTCAGGTTCAAGCGATTCTCCTGCCTCAGCCTCCCAAGTAGTTGGAATTACAGGTGCCCACCACCACGCCCAGCTAATTTTTATATTTTTAGTAGAGACGGAGTTTCACCATGTTGGTCAGGCTGGTCTTGAACTCCTGACCTCAGGTGGCCCACCTGCCTCGGCCTCTCAAAGTGCTGGGATTACAGATTTGAGCCACTGCGCCTGGCCTTTTTTGTTTGTTTGATTTTTGAGACTGAGTTTCACTCTTGTCCCCCAGGCTGGAGTGCAATGGCGCGATCTTGGCTCGCTGAAACCTCCGCCTCCCAGATTCAAACGATTCTCCTGCCTTGGCCTCCCAAGTAGTTGGGACTATGGGTGTGCACCGCCATGCGTGGCTAATTTTTTGTATTTTTGGTAGAGACAGGGTTTCATCATGTTGGCCAGGCTGGTCTTGAACTCCTTGAACTCCTAACCTCAAGTGATCTGCCTGCCTTGGCCTCCCAAAGTGCTGGAATTACAGGTGTAAGCCACCACGCCCAGCCAAAAAGATGGGTTCTTCTATCTTTTCTCTTTCCACAGCCAGGAATATATCCTAAAGAAATGATACAAGTGTCGATAAAACTATGCCCAATGCTGTTTGCTGGTTTGCTTTGCGACCTCTAAATGAAAGAACCTAGCTGCTCAGTAGGAAGGGGATGGTATGATATGAGTATTAAGCAGCCATTTGAAATGTTTGCAAAAGTATATAATGATGTTTCTTACTGTTAAATGGACAAAGCTAGCTGTGACATTATATCTGTAGAATCTAAATGATTTCATAGAATATCTGGAAGGAAATTTTCCAGAATGGTAACAGTAGTTGTCTCTGGCTGATGTGCGATTGTTTTTCTTGCTTCTTTAGACTTTTCTGTATTTTGTGAATTTTCTATAAGGAGGCTGTAGGACTTTTAGGATGAGGGGAGAACCAAAGGCAGCAGAAGAGAAAACAGCAGCTGTCAGGTGAAGGTGGGCTAGCACAGAGGCTCAGAAGGTGCCAGTGGGTGGCAGAAGTGACCTCTCAGGGTATTAGATCCATGTACTCTCTTCTGCCCCGCAGGCCTGCTGAGGAGGAACTGAAGACGAAGAACATGGATGATAACACCCCTGCCGTGGGTAAGCAATTGGCCAGCTTCGGAAGTTTTAGCTTGTATTTACCATGTCTTTCTTCCTACTGTTTTTCTTTCTATAAAAATGAAAAAGGCTGGGCTCAGTGGCTCATGCCTGTAATCGCAGCACTTTGGGAGGCTGAGGCAGGAGGATTGCTTGAGGCCAGGAGTTCAAGAGGAGCCTGGGCAACATAGTGAGACCTCATCTCTTAAAAAAAAAAGAAAAAACAAGACGGGCATGCTGGAATGCACCCGTAGTCCCTGCTACTGGGGAGGCTGAGGTGGGAGGATCATTTGAGCCCAGGAGGTTGACGCTGCAGTGAGTCATGATTGTGCCACTGCACCCCAACCTTGGTGACACAGCGAGACCCTATCTCAAAAAAAAAAATGAAGGGGCACCCTCTGCTTTAGATTGTCACAGAAAACTTCAGAGGCAAAACTGCCAGTTGGCTAGGATGGCAGATTTTCTTAACAAAACCATACCTACTTATATGCCTGTCTTGCCCAATGCTGCCTTTCTCTTCCCTCTAGCAGAACATCCTGATGTCCAGGAGTCAGTGGGTCCACTGGTGGCCCCCACCCCTCTCCGTCCGTGGCCCCAGATGACACTTCAGGTAAGTGGGTCCTTGCAGCCTTGGAGTGGACAGCCCAATAGGAGGCTCACAGTGTAACTATTGCTGGGCTGGGTGGTGGGGCCCACTAGTTCTGGGTCCTCTCTGGGTTAGAGGGAGGGCACAAAACTCAGAACCCGATGGGGGAGGGGGAGAATGCAGTTACTCACCTGGGCTTGTAGAAATGTCATTTGTTAATTTAGCAAAAATTTATGGAGTGCTTGCTCTGTGCCAAGCACTGTTACAGACGTGAAAAATGCTCTTCGAGGGGGCTTATGTGTTAGTAGGGTGAGACATGATAAAATAATAGAATGTATGGTACTTTAGGTGATGATGAGTGATAAGGAAAAATATAAAGGAATAGGGAGTGGGTGAGAGACTGTGTGTGTGTGTTGTTGGGTCGGGGGGTTGCAACTTTAGATTGGGTGGCCTGGGAAGGCTTTAGTGATTAGTGAGATCTGAGCGAAGATCTGAGGAAGGTGAGAGAGTGAGCCACGTGGATAACTAAGGGAAGAACATCCCAGGTGAGTGTGAAGTTCCTGAGGTGAAGCCATGACTAACGTGTGTGAGGGACAGTGTAGAAGCCAGTGCAGCGGGGGCAGAATGAGGGAGGGGGAGAGTGGTGCGGGGTGAGGGCAGAGAGGTGGCTGAGGACAGATTGGGTGGCACCTCACAGGCCATGGTGAGGACTTTGGCTTTTACTCTGAGTGAGGGGGAGCTGCAAGAGCATTGTGGACGGAGGAGGGACGTGATCTGATTTAGGATTTAACAGCCTCCCTCTGGCTGCTGCTTGGAAAATAGACTGTCAGAGCGAGGGTGGAAACTGGCGACCTGTGAAGGGGAGGCCACTGCAGTGGTCCAGGCGAGTATGATGGTAGGTAGGGGAGGTAGAGACATTTTGGAGGGGTGTGTGTGTGTGTGTGTGTGTGTGTGTGAACTTTTTAATTACAAAAAGTTTCAAACATATATAAAAGTAAAATAGTATAACGAACCTACATATACCATCCCTCAGCTTCAGTAAATATCAACACATGTCCATTCTTATTTTATCTATACCCCGTCTCCTCCCTCCCATTCCCTCTGGAATTATTTTGGAAAACATCCAGACATCATCCCATCCATAAATACTTCTTTTTGTATCTCAGAAAATTAAGAACTCTTTTTCTTTCTTTCTTTTTTTTTTTGAGACAGAGTCTTACTCTGTCACCTAGGCTGGAGTGCAGTGGCGTGATCTCGGCTTACTGCAACCTCTGCCTTCTGGGTTCAAGCGAGCACATCCGGCTAATTTTTGTATTTTTAGTAGAGACAGGATCCATTGCCTTGACCTCCCAAAGTGCTGGGATTACAGGTGTGAGCCATCACGCCTGGCCAGAAAATTAAGAATTCTTAACCCCATAATACTATCATCACACCTCAGAAAATAGACGGTAATTCCTTAGTATCATCAAGTATTTGGTCAGTGTTCAAGTTTCCTTCTCTCATAAGTGTTTTAGGATCCAAACAAGGTTGACATGTTGCACTTGATTGATGTGTCTCTTTAGGTTTTAAAAATCTCCCCCACTTTGTTTCTTTGCAATTTGTTGGTTGAAGAAACTTTGCTTGTCCTGTAGAATTTTCCAGTCTGGGTCTGGCTGATTACATCCAGGTGGAAATACGTTTCTTACTCCATTTTTATTAATTTATTAATTCTATTAATGTAATCTTATTAAATTTAATTTATCAAATTAATTGTATTAAATGAATGTATTTAATCTTTTATTATTAAATTAACTAGAATTAACTCTATTTAATTCTACTATTCCCACTTCCTTTATTAGCTAGAATTCTTCTTTAAAGAAAAACTGTCCCACACCAGCTATTTGGCTACTTTGAGATATAGTTTGTGCAGAAAAAGCAGTGTAAATATTTAATTTTTTCCATTTTATTTACCAGTTTTCAGAGAAGTACTACTCCAAAGGTGACCAATAAAAGGATTTTTGGTTTTGTGTCATTATGAACTCATGAATTCTAAACATATTTGATGAGTTTTAATCCATTGCACTTATTTGTGTGTTTTTTTGATGCTTAAAATGAACTACCCCTGGCTAGTAGGAGCTTATTGAGATGGGCTCCTCTGTCTTTTTGACACGTCCTCATCATTCTGTGAGCCTTTCTCACATCTTCCATGACAATATGTGCTAGGCTCATCCTGTACTCTCCCTGCCCCAAGCCTGGAAACAGCCATTTATTTCTTGCTTTTCTTTTCTTTTCTTTCTTTTCTTTTTCTTTATTTTCTTGCCTTTCTTTCCTTTCCTTTCTCTCTCTCTTTCTTTCTTTTACTTTCTTTTTCTTTCTTTTCTTTCTCTTTCTTTCTTTTTCTTTCTTTCTTTCTTTTTTTTTTTTTTTTGAGTCAGAGTTTTTCTCTGTTTCCCAGGCTGGAGTGCAGTGGCACAATCTCAGCTCACTGCAACCTCTGCCTTCTGGGTTCAAGTGATTCTCCTGTCTCAGCCTCTTGAGTAGCTGGGATTACAGGCACATGCCACCACACCCGGCTGAATTTTGTATTTTTAGTAGAGACAGGGTTTCACCACGTTGGTCAGGCTGGTCTCGAACTCCTTACCTTCCTGGTGATCCACCCGCCTTGGCCTCCCAAAGTGCTAGGATTACAGGCGTGAGCTACCGCACCTGGCCAGAAGCAGCTATTTCTTTAAGGAGCACTGGTTCCTTTCAGTGGAGAGTGGCATTCAAAGGCCAAGATTTGGGGGCTCAGCATTCTTGCTGCTACTAGATTGGTCATTGTTTCTAGGCCTTTTCAAAAGATGGAGCTAGGAAATAATTTTTTTTAAAAGAGAAGATGATACATCATGGGTTCATATGGACATCCCGACTGTGTTTTGGGAATTTTTTTTTGCATTTTAATTTTTAAAAATGTATAAATTTTTAATTTTTGAGGGGACATAGTGTATATGTTTATGGAGGTGTTTGGATACAGGTATGCAATGTGTAATAATCACATCATGGAGAAGGAGGTATGCATCTCCTCAAGCATTTATCCTTTGTGTTACAAACAATCCACTTACACTCTTTTTTTTTTTTTTTTTTTGAGACAGAGTCTCTCTCTGTTGCCCGGGCTGGAGTGCAGTGGCACAGTCTTGGCTCACTGCAACCTCTGCCTTCTGGGTTCAAGTGATTTTCCTGCCTCAGCCTCTTGAGTAGCTGGGATTACAGGTGCGCAACACCATGCCCAGCTAAATTTTTATATTTTTGGTAGAGAGGAGGTTTCACCATATTGGCCAGGCTGGTCTCGAACTCCTAGCTTCATGTGATCTGCTCCCCTTGGCTTCCTAAAGTGCTTGGATTACAGATGAGAGCCACTGTGCCTGGCTACTTATACTTTTAGTTATTTTAACTGGCTCTGTTTTGAAGGTAAGCCAGCAGTGTTTAGTGATTATCATTCACCAAATATTCACACCCACCAAATTCCTCAGCTTTATAATCTGCAAGAAGCCCCATTTTACTGCATCTAATTGTATTATTTTACCATAGATGACAGTCTTTGGAGTCTAGACAGTGACAGAGGGTGCTTTAAGGTGTTTTTATATAGAAACCCCTGTGGGGCTGGCTGTGGGCTGTCACACTTCTTACTGTCTCTGCTTGTTCCATCCCCTCCTCTGCTTCATTCCCTTGCTTTTTCTCTGCCCCCTCGCCCCGGCCATGGCTCCAGGTTTCTGATGTTCCGATGACTGGCAACCCCGCAGAAGAAGGTGACGTCCCCAGAAGCAGTCCTCCTGTGGCTTTTACAGAAGTCCTCCAGGCACCGGCCATCAGGATTCCCCCCTCCTCCCCTCTCTGTGGCCTGGGTGGCTCCCCCAGAGACCAGGCCTCAGGGCCCGATGCGAGCGAGGGGGCCACCGGGCCTTTCCTGGAGCCCAGCCAGCAGCAGGCAGAGGCCACATGGGGAGTATCGAGTGAGAATGGAGGGGGGCTGGAGGCCATGAGTGGGTCAGAGGAGCTGCTCGGTGAGGACACCATTGACCAGGAGCTGGAGCAGCTCTACCTGTCTCATCTGAGCCGCCTACGGGCTGCTGTGGCTGCGGGTGGGGCAGGGGGTGGTGGAGAGGGTTCCACAGATGGAGGGATATCCCCCAGCCATCCCTTGGGCATACTGACGGACCGTGACCTGATCTTGAAGTGGCCTGGCCCTGAGCGGGCCCTAAACAGCGCCCTGGCTGAGGAGATCACACTGCACTATGCCCGGCTGGGGCGTGGCGTGGAGCTCATCAAGGACACCGAAGACCCTGATGATGAGGGGGAGGGTGAAGAGGGGCTCTCTGTCATACCCTCCAGCCCAGAAGGGGACAGCCCCAAGGAATCGCCTCCGGAAATCCTCTCCGGGGCCCGTTCTGTGGTAGCCACTATGGGAGATGTGTGGCTCCCATGGGCAGAGGGCTCAGGATGTGACGGCCCTGTGGTTCTGGGTACAGAGGGTCAGTTCACTGGGGATCCTGAGAAAGGGATGGGCAAGGACACTAGCTCTTTGCACATGAATAGGGTGATAGCTGGGGTGACCGAGTACCTGGGGGAGGCCGGGACAGAAGCCCAGATAGAGGTCACCAGTGAGTGGGCAGGCAGCTTTGATCCCATATCTGGCAAGGAGCCAGCCTCTCCTGTCCTTCTGCAGGGGCAAAATCCCACCCTCCTCAGTCCTTTGGGGGCCGAAGTCTGTCTCTCTAGCATAGCCAGGCCTCATGTGAGCTCCCAGGATGAAAAGGATTCAGGCCCAAGCCTTGAACCCCCAAAGAGGTCTCCCAACCTAGCAGCCCCTGCAGAATGTGTGTGTGCACTGCCTCCTCAGCTCCGGGGGCCCTTGACCCAGACTCTGGGGGTCCTGGCTGGGCTAGTGGTGGTCCCTGTGGCTCTGAACAGTGGTGTGTCCCTCCTGGTGCTTGCGCTGTGCCTCTCTCTGGCTTGGTTCTCGTAGGCTCTGCTTGTGGGATCAGCAGAGGCTTGAGATGGGATACATGGCCTGTGCAGTGAGGGGACCTGGGTCCTTTGCTTCTGAGAATGCTCTACTGAAAGAGAGGCCTTCCCATCCCCAAGCTCTCCAGTTAACACAGGGCTCCCTGTGGTGACCCCAGTGGAGACGAGGGGATGGGTAGATGGTGTGAGTGAGGGGAACTTTTAGAGTGGAACTGGGCATGTCCTCCCCCTACCCCCTGAGCCTGTATTTATTTTTGTATAATTCTCTGGACGAGGGAGAGTGGTCGTGAGCTGGTCTTGGGGCACAATTACCCAGAGATATATTTATTAACAGCCAACCTGTGCAACATGCTGGAGCTTTATTTTTAATTTATATAGAGTACCTATTATTATATGCCACAATAGAGCTCTATGAGAAACAGTGTCTTGTGGTGTAGTGTTCTCCTGTTTGGGCATGAGTGTGCAGGGTGGTCACTTTCTGTGGGAGGATCACAGTGGGGAGTTGGGGGTGGGACGTGGTCGCCTGCTGCTGCTTCAACATGTCTGTCCTTGAAGATCTGTGTCTCCTCACCTCGTGGTCCTAATCCATATGGTTCTTTGTCTTTTCCACATTCTGCCTGTGGGACCCTACAGGTGTGTATTTGGATGGTGGTGGTGGGAGCCAGGGAGGAAGAGTGGCGGCCACATGAGGGTTTGGTGTCAGTCACATGGTTGCAGTGGTACCTGTGGTCTCCTGTGGATGTGGGAACATCAGTTGTGAATCAGCCACAAGGTTTTGAGGTTACTGAAAAAACAGCCTTTGACACCAGCAGGGAGACCCCTTAGCCCCTGAGATAAGGAAGGCCTCAGAAACGAAAGAGGAGTTAACGTACTGTAGTACTTTGTAGCACAGTTGTTGTCCACAGACATCACATTTCTGCTAAAAACAGGAAGCCCAGAAGGTTTGAAAGAAAGATATATATTTATTGCATGCAAATAAAAAACTGCTCAACAAAATAAAACACCACATATTTATTTACTTCCCTTTACAGCAAAACTTATTGAAAGAAATATTTATACAAGCTTTCTTCAGTTCTTCTATGATGCCTTTCTGAAATAGCCCCAGTCAGATCTTTTTTGCCCAACCATTTCGGCAAAACTGCTGAAGATACATTGTTATAGCCACGGTTAAGTCTCAGACGTCATCTTATTTGGGATATTGGTAGCATTTGACATAGTTGATCATCTCTACCTTGCAACCCTTTCTTCACTTGGTTTCCCAAGACACCACACTCTCCTCATTTCCCTTCTTCATTGGCCACTGTGCAAAGCTGTCAGTTCTCTTGAAACTGCTTTGTGGGTTCAATGCAAATCCAACCACAATTCCAATAGAATTTTGCCTGTGTGCAGATCATGACACATTAATTCTTAAATTTATGTAGAAGTGCCAAGACTAGCCAGGACACATACTTATTGTGGTGGTATATTCAGATGGCACGATATTTTTACAAGAGTAGACAAGTAGACCAATAGAAGACTATTGATCTCAGAAACAGTGGAGACACACTCATGTGTAGACACAGAACTGGTGACCAAGCAGGTGTCTTAGATCAGTGGGGGAATGATTGGATTTTGAATAAATACAACAATTGGTTACCTGCATTGAAAAATATGAACTTGGATCCCTACTTTACAACACAAATAAAAATAATTCTAGGTGGGCTTAAAGCCTAAATGTGAAGGGCAAAACCAAAGTGCTTTAAGAATACAATAAGGCAGGGCCAGGCCCGGTGGCTCACTCTTGTAATCCCAGCACTTTGGGAGGTCGAGGTGGGCGGATCAGGAGTTTGAGACCAGCCTGGCCAACATGGTGAAACCTCGTCTCTATTAAAAATACAAAAATTAGCTGGGCATCCACCTGTAGTCCCAGCTGCTTGGGAGGCTGAGATGAGACAATCGCTTGAACTCAGGAGGCAGAGGTTGCAGTGAGCTGAGATGGCACCACTGTGCTGCAGCCTGGGCAACAGATCGAGACTCCATCTCAAAAAAAAAAAAATACAATAAGGCAAAATACCTTCGTATACTCATGGTAGCAAAATTTTCCATCATGACACAGAAACATTAACCATAAACGAAAATTATGAAACATTCAGTGACTTTAAAATTAGGAATGTCCTTTGACCAAAAGACACCACAAAGAGAGTGAAAACATTATGTAGTAGGTTGCTATGAATAAAAGCAAAACAAAACAAAAAAAGTGAAAACACAAGTGACAAATTGGGAGGAGATAATGGAATCATATATAACTGATGAAGGGCTCAAACCTGGAATACATTAAGAAAAACTAGGTGTGCCAATAAGCATCTAAATAAATTGTGGTATATTCACAGAATGGAATATTGTATAATGAGAATAGAAGATCCATAACTGCACAAAAGCATACAGATGAATCACAAAAAGCCAAACAAAAGCTTCCACACTGATCCATTTATGCGAAGTTCTCAAGCAGGCAGAACTCATGAATTACCACCTAAGTGGTGACATTGTAAAGAAAAGCGAGGGGCTGATTACCAGAGTCAGGATAGTGTTCACCTCTGGCAGAGGGAGGGATGTGGCTGAGAAGGAGCCCGGAGGATTTCTGGGATGTCAATAATGGTTCACTGCTTGACCTGGAAGACTGTTCATGGATGTGCAATTTATTCATCGTCATTAAAACAGATTTATGGACCGGGTGTGGTGGCTCACACCTGTCATCCCAGCACATTGGGAGGCCGAGGCAGGCAGATCACTTGAGGTCAGGAGTTCAAGACCAGCCTGGCCAACGTGGGGAAACCCTGTCTCTACTAAAAATATAAAAATTAGCCGGGCGTGGTGGTGGGCGCCTATAATCCCAGCTACTTGGGAGGCTGAGGCAGGAGAATCACTTGAACCCAGGAGGTGAAGGTTGCAGTGGGCCGAGATCACACCACTGCACTCCAGTCTGGGCAACAGAGCAAGACTCTTGTCTCAAAAAAAACAACAACCCCCTCGCCCCATACATTTAGGTTTTATACACTTACGCACAGACCTCAAAAGTGAAGCAGAGTGCAGTGGGAAGTGGGAGTAGCGTGAGTGTCTGAGACTCCTGCGCACAGGCTTGCAGAGACTTCAGCCTCCTGGTGTGAACCACACAGTGTAGGCGGCCTCCTTCCTGCAGAACCATCCCTGGGCTCCGGGTCTTGCCTTCTGTTCGTGGAGATCGCCTGGTGGGGAATCCTCTATCGTGTGCCCCTGACACCAGCCATAGAGCGGGGCCTCTCGGGATGGATAGGACCTGCCCATTTTGTCCTCAGATGTTGGGGTCCATCTCCCCTCAGGCCTCATTCACACCCACAATAGCCCAGGACATATGGACTTTGGGGCCTGGTGGGCCTCATAAAGGCCTGGAACCCCAAGCCCTGGTGGTGTGACCTTGGGCAAGTCACCTGCCCTCCACCAGCCTTGGTTCCCCATTCATAAAGGGGGCTGATGCCTGCCAAGCAGGGTAGGTGCAGGCTTTGGGGAAAACGTGTGTACTGCCCTCCTCCTGAGCCCACGTTAGACAGGTCTTGTAGTCAAGGCAGGGTAGGAGGGTGGACAGGAGCAGGGGCTGGAGCGACACAGGTTGGGACTAAATTGCCCTGGGTCACACGGTGGGCAAGTGACTTCAGCCCTCTGTGCCTCCCTTTGCTCATCTGTCATCAGGGTAATAACTTTCCCTCCTCACAGGGTTAAATGAGGGAGAGGTGAGATGAGTCTTCAGTCACCGGGCGGCGCCAGGCACAGGGCAAGACTGAGTACACGCCCATTGTCATCCCCGCTGGCTGGAGCTCTTGCAATCACTGTTATGCCCCCACCCTGCCCTCTCCCATTAATCTGTTAATGTGGTGAATTACATTGATAAGTTTGTACATCTGTCTTTTAAAATTGAGATGCAGTCTCGTTCTGTCACCCAGGCTGGAGTGCAGTGGCACAATCACGGCTCACTGCAGCCTCAACCTCTGGGTTCAAGTGATCCTCTGACCTCAGCCTCCCGAGTAGCTGGGACTACAGGCACACGCCACCATGCCCAGCTACTTTTTGTATTTTTAGTAGAGACAGGGTTTTGCCATGTTGCCCAGGCTGGTCTCGAACTCCTGAGCTCAAGCCATCCACCTGCCTCAGCCTCCCAAAGTTTTGGGATTACAGGCATGAGCCACTGCGTCTAGCCTACTTTTCTTTCTCTCCCTCTCTCTTTCTTTCTCTTTCTCTCTTTCTTTCTTTCTTTCTTTCTTTCTTTCTTTCTTTCTTTCTTTCTTTCTTTCTTTCTTTCTTTCTTTCTTCTTTTCCTTTTCCTTTTCTTTCCTTGTCTCTTTTCTCTTTTCTTTCTTTTGTTTTGTTTTGTTTCCTTTTCTTTTCTTTTCTTAACGGAGTCTCGCTCTTTCTCCCAGGCTGGAGTGAAGTGGCGCATTCTCAGCTCACTGTACCCTCGGCCCCCTGGGTTCAAGAGATTCTCCTGCCTCATCCTTCCGAGTAGCTGGGATTACAGGCATGCGCCACCATGCTCTGCTAATTTTTGTGTTTTTAGTAGAGACGGGGTTTCGCCATGTTGGCCAGGCTAGTCTCGAACTCCTGACCTCAGGTGATCCATCTGCTTCAGCCTCCCAAAGTGCTAGGATTACAAGCATGAGCCACTGCGCCTGGCCCTACTTTTCTTTCTAAAAATTTTAGTGGCCAGTCACTGGATAAACTCTACTTCTATCACCCATTTACAGGTGAGGGCCTTCCATGTTCTTATCGGCCCTGAGCTCAGCCCTTTGCCGAGGACTTCTTGGTCTGCCTCTCCCTGCTCCTTGTGACTAGGGCCAGCATCTTAGTTTCACAGTGGCCCCATCTCTCTGTCCTCAGCCCTCAGTCCTGCTGTCACCCACCTGCATCCTACAACCCCTCTGCTTCCCCTCCTCAGTGTTTTTTGTCCAGGGTGAGACCAAGTCCAAACCTGAGCTTCCTGCTAAGTCAAAGTGACTTTTTCCTTTCAGTCAGGGAAACCTGACTGAAGCCTCTGGTCCCACAGTGAGGTCTTGGTGTCTCCAGGAACAGCGCAGCCATGGACGGCCACCCTACAGCGATACCTGTCTTTGTCAGCAGGGGGCATCTTATCTCCAAGATAGGGAAAGCCTCAGAGAAGACAGTCTTAAACATTCACTGCTTTGACAAACCTGACAAAAGCAAGAAATGGGGAAAGGATTCCCTATTTAATAAATGGTGCTGGGAAAATTGGCTAGCCATAAGTAGAAAGCTGAAACTGGATCCTTTCCTTACTCCTTATACGAAAATTAATTCAAGATGCATTAGAGACTTAAATGTTAGACCTAAAACCATAAAAACCCTAGAAGAAAACCTAGGTAATACCATTCAGGACATAGGTATGGGCAAGGACTTCATGTCTAAAACACCAAAAGCAATGACAACAAAAGCCAAAATTGACAAATGGGATCTAATTAAACTAAAGAGCTTCTGCACAGCAAAAGAAACTACCATCAGAGTGAACAGGCAACCTACAGAATGGGAGAAAATTTTTGCAATCTACTCATCTGACAAAGGGCTAATATCCAGAACCTATAAAGAACTCAATCAAATTTACAAGAAAAAAACAACCCCATCAAAAAGTGGGCAAAGGACATGAACAGGCACTTCTCAAAAGAAGACATTCATACAGCCAACAGGCACATGAAAAAATGCTCATCATCACTGGCCATCAGAGAAATGCAAATCAAAACCACAATGAGATACCATCTCACACCAGTTAGAATGGCAATCATTAAAAAATTCAGGAAACAACAGGTGCTGGAGAGGATGTGGAGAAATAGGAACACTTTTACGCTGTTGGTGGGACTGTAAACTAGTTCAACCATTGTGGAAAACAGTGTGGCGATTCCTCAAGGATCTAGAACTAGAAATGCCATTTGACCCAGCCATCCCATTACTGGGGATATACCCAAAGGATTGTAAGTCATGCTGCTATAAAGACACATGCACACGTATGCTTATTGTGGCACTATTCACAATAGCAAAGACTTGGATCAACCCAAATGTCCATCAGTGACAGACTGGATTAAGAAAATGTGGCACATATACACCTTGGAATACTATGCAACCATAAAAAAGGATGAGTTCGTGTCCTTTGTAGGGACATGGATGCAGCTGGAAACCATCTTTCTCAGCAAACTATCGCAAGAACAGAAAACCAAATACCGCATGTTCTCACTCATAGATGGGAATTGAACAGTGAGATCACTTGGACACAGGAAGGGGATCATCACACACCGGGTCCTATTGTGGGGAGGGAGTGGGAGAGGGATAGCATTAGGAGATATACCTAATGTAAATGAAGAGTTAATGGGTGCAGCACACCAACATGGCACATGTATACATATGTAACAAACCTGCACGTTGTGCACATGTACCCTAGAACTTAAAGTATAATAAAACAAAACAAAACAAAACAAACAAACAAAAAAAAACATTCACTGCTTGTAGGGTCACAGGCCTCAGGGTACCTGAGCTGCATGCTGGGTGTCCCTCAGAGCCTCCATCTATGCATGTGGACAAGTGGGGGCAGCCGGGGGCCTGGCTTTTACTGTTGTTCAGGGTCTTCTACAGATGGCTCTCCTCCTCCTCTTCCTCTTTCCTTCTATCAGGAACTCATTTCCATCACTAAAGAGAGGTTCTCATATTTTTAATCCTCTTTATCTCACTTAAAGGGTCCATTATAGGATTTTTCCACAAGATGCACTGGCTCTGAGGCCTGTGCCTGGGGCAGGTCAGGCTATATAGGTTGGCCAGGTTGGCCAGGTTTGCTGAGGGTACCAGCCTGGATCCTGAAGACACTGGAGACAGCCCCGACAGAGCCTGGGGCTCAGGAAAAGGCCACCAACCCGCCAGCCCGATCCTCAGCTCCACCTCCACCCAGTCCTCTCCCAGGGCCTGAATGCCGGGTCTAGAAGCTCCAGGCCTGGTGGTCTGGGGGAGACACGGGCCAGGAGGATCCCTCGAAAGAGGAGGCAGGAGACAATCTCTGTACGGCTTGAGGGGGTGCACAGCTGTGGGGTGAGGCACGGCCCACCCAGCACAGGCTTACTGACCTGCTGTGCAGCTGCAGGCCCAGCTGCTGCCCTCAGTCACCTCACCTGTGCAATGGGCATCATTACACCCCCGACATGCAGGAGATGCTCGTGAATGGAGGGGAGCCGAGGCACTGAGAAAGCAGATTTGGCCCAAAAGGAGGAGGAGCAGGTCAGGGTTGGTGGGAAAGGACGGATGCGGCCACCTAAGGCATGGCCAGGGGCTGCCTTCCTCAAAGTGCTCAGGACAGTCAGGCGGGGGAAGTTCTGAGTCTATGAGCAGAACCGTGGGCTGGGGACCAGGCGAGGTTGTCTCTGTAGTGTTCTGGGGTGGCCAGCCACTGTGCCACTGTTCCTTCCTGTTTGTCCTCATCTCTGCCCATGGGGAGCCCAAAGATGCTCCAAGAGCTCACAGTGAGCTCACTGTGAGTTACTGCGACCCACATGCAGTCATTAGAGCCGTGCATCATCATCACAACAGCCACCAGGTTAGCACTTGGGTAATTTATCCAAATAATGACTCACCTGTTCTGACGTGATTTGCACGATATGCCCCCATTTATTATTATCCTCCTATTGGATGTTTAGGTAGTGTTCGATTTACTTTTTTACCACTATAAACTATCTGTGGTGAGCATTTTTCCCATACACGTAAACTTGGGAGAGACACAGGAAAGTTTATATAGTAAAACTATTTGTAATAGCAAAATACTGGGAAAAAACCAATTATACATCATCAGGAACCGCGTAAGTAAATTGTGCTATATTGACATCATGGAATACTACACAGCTATGAGATGGAGTGAACTGAGGTACACAAAGACAAATGTTAAGTGAAAGAAGCCAGATACAAAAGAGGAGATGATATATGCTTTTCATATATGGCTTAAAACCAAACAAAACTAGTATTTAGGCATACATACACCTGTGTTAAAACAGTTTTACAGAAAACAAGGATTCTGGCCAGGCACGGTGACTCATGTCTGAAATCCCAGCACTTTGGGAGGTCGAGGTGGGAGGATCACTTGAGTCCAGGAGTTTGAGACCAGCCTGAGCAACATGGCGAACCCCATCTCTACAAAAAATACAAAAATTAGCTGGGCATGGTGGCATGTGCCCATAGTCCCAGCTACTCGGAGATGGAGGAGGGAGGATTGCTTGAGCCTGGGAGGCAGAGGTTGCAGTGAGCCAAGATCAGGCTACTGCACTCCAGCCTGGGTTAAAGTATGAGACCTTGTCTCAAAACAACAACAACAACAACAACAATAACGACAACAACAACAAGCAACCAAACAAGCAAAACCCCACACAAGGATTTTCAACTGCTTGATTGATACAATTTAAAAAATTTAGGCCAGGCGTGGTGGCTCACGCCTGTAATCCCAGC
>NW_012104198.1:1780401-1784641 GCF_000951045.1 Mandrillus leucophaeus | reverse complement strand
AAAAAAAAAAAAAAAAAAAGAAAAGGAAAAGTTAGTTTAAAAAATTGTCACAGTAGAATTGACTTTGGGGGAGTTTCTATGAATTTTAATAAGTGTAGATTCATGTAGCCACCCCTGTAATCAGTATTCAGAACAGCTCCATCACCCTAAAGAACTCCATTGCGCCTCCCCTTATAGTCACTCCCTCCCCTCATCCCCTCACCCACGCAACACTCTATCACTACATTTTTTTTTTTTGAGACAGGGTCTCACTCTGTCGCCCAGGCTGGAGTGCAGTAGAGCGATCAACAGCTCACTGCAGCCTTGACCTCCTGGGCTCAAGTGATTCTCCCACCTCAGCCTCCCAAGTAGATGGGACTACAGACACATGTGCCACCACACCCAGCTAAATTTTGTATTTTTTGTAGAGATGGGGTTTCACCATGTTGCCCAGGGGTCTCGAACTCCTGAGCTCAAGTGATCCGCCAACCTCTGCCTGTCAAAGTGCTGGGAGTACAGGCGTGAGCCACTGCAGCTGGTCAGGCCTTTCAATTATAATGTTGAATAGCAGGAGTGAGAGTGGATATTCTTGCCTCATTTCTGATCTTAGGGAGAAAGCATTTAGTTTTTCTCTATCAAGTATGATCTAAGCCGGGCACGGTGGCTCATGCCTGTAATCCCAACACTTTGGGAGGCTGAGGGGGGTGGATCACGAGGTCAGGAGATCGAGACCATCCTGGCTAACACGGTGAAACCCCGTCTCTACTAAAAATACAAAAAATTTAGTCGGGCGTGGTGGCGGGTGCCTGTAGTCCCAGCTACTTGGGAGGCTGAGGCAGGAGAATGTCATGAACCCTGGAGGTGGAGCTTGCAGTGAGCTGAGATCGCACCAGTGCACTCCAGCCTGGGCAACAGAGCGAGAATACGTCTCAAAAAAAAAAAAAAAAAAAAAGGTATGATCTAAGTTGTAGTTTTTTTTTTGGTGCATGCTTTATATCAGATTAAGAAAGTTATCTTTTTGTTTGCTAAGAGTTTTTTTTAAGATCATGAATCAATGTTGAATTTTGTCAGAAGCTTTTTCTGCATGACTTGATATGGTTATGTGGTTCAATTACTTTCAAATGTCAATATGGTAGATTGCGTTTATTGATTTTTGTTTTATTTATTTTTTTATTTTATTTTAATTTGTTTTATTTTTTTGAGACAGAGTCTCTCTGTCACCCAGGCTGGAGTGTAGTCATGCTATATCAGCTCACTGCAACCGCCTCCCGGGTTCAAGCAATTCTCGTGTCTCAGCCTCCCAAGTAGCTGGGACTACAGGTGTGTGTTACCATGCTTAACTAATTTTTGTATTTTTAGTAGAGATGGGGTTTCCCCATGTTGGCCAGGCTCATCTCGAACTCCTGGACTCAAGTGATCCGCCCACCTCGGCCTCCCAAAGTGCTGGGATTACAGGCATGAGCCACTGCACCCAGCCACATTGATTTTTGAATATTGTGTCAGTTTTGCATCCCCAGGATAAGCCTCACTTGGTCATGGTGTCTTATTTTTGTACATTGGATTTGAATTGGTAATATTATGTTGAGGGTTTTCTTATGTTTTGCATCTATGTTCATGAAGGAAGTTGGACTGTACTTTTCCCATACTTTCTTTTTTCTGGTTTTGGTATCAGGGTAATGCTATTTGAGAAGTGTTTCTGTCTTTTATTTTTTGAAGAGATTTTGTAGAATTGGTATTATTTCTTCTTAGATGTTTGACACAATTTGCCAGTGAAACCATCTGGACCTGGCAAGTTTATCATCTTCTTCTTTTTAAAAAAGGCTTAAAAAAATTTTTTTTAAAGAGCAGTTTTAGGTTTACAGTAAACCTGAGAGGAAGGTACAGAGATATCCCGTATACCCTTCACCCCCACACATGCACAGCCTCCCCATTATCAGCAACCCTCATCAGCGTGGAGCATTTGTTACAATTGATCATTATCACCCCAAGTCCACGGTTTACATGAGGGTTCACTCTTAGTGTTGTACATTTTATGGGTTGGCTTAACTGTATAATGACATGTTTTCACCTTTATAGTATAATACAGAGTAATTTCACGGCCCTGAAATCCTCTGTGTTCTGCCTATTCATCCCTCCCTCCCCTCTAACTCCCAGTGACCACTGATCTTTTGACTGTCTCCATAGTCTTGCCTTTTCCAGAATGTCATATATAGTTGGAATCATATAGTGTGTATCTTTCACTTAGTAACATGCGTTTAAGTTTCCTCTATGTCTTTTCATGGCTTGATAGCTCATTTTTACTTAGTGCTGAATAATATTCCATTCTCTGTATATACCATATCTTACTTATCCATTCCCCTACTGAAGGTCATCTTGTTCGCTTTCCAGTTTTGGCAATTATGAATAAAGCTACTTCAAACATCTGTGTGTTTGCAAAGGTATAGACTAGAAGATGAAACATAAATAAACAAACATGCATGTGCAGGCTTTTGTGTGGATGTACGTTTTCAGCTCCTTTCAGTAGATACCAAGGAGCGTGATTCCTATATGGTATGGTAAGACTATGTTTAGTTTTTAAAGAAACCACCAAATTGTCTTCCAAAGTGACTGTACTATTTTGCATTTTGCCGGCAATGAATGAGAGTTCCTGTTGCTCCACATCCTCACCAGCATTTGGTGTTGTCAGTGTTCTGGATTTTGGCCATTCTACTAGGTGTATAGTGGTATCTCATTGTTGCAAATTCTTTTTTTTTTTCTTTTTCTGTTTAAATTTTTCTTTCTGGGGCCAGCAACATTCAGCAACTTCTCTCTTTTTTAAAAAAGGTTTTCAAGTATGAATTCAGTTTTTACTAGATACAAATCTATTCAGACTATCTGTTTCTTTCTGCTTTCTTGCTTTCCTTTGGGTTATTTGAACATTTTTTTCTTTTCTTTTTAAAAATTTTAATAAAAATATCTACAATTGTGAACTCTTTTTTTTTTTTTTGAGAGAAGGTCTTGCTCTGTTGCCCAGGTTGGAGTGCGGTGGCATGATCAGGGCTCACTGCAACCTAAGAACTTCCCGGGCTCAAGCAGTCCTCTGCCTCAGCCTCCCAAAGTGCTGGGATTAGAGGTGTGAGCCACCACACCCGGCCTGAACATTTTGAAGTATTTCTTTTTATTTTATCTATTGTGTTTTGACTCTATCTTTTTGTATACTTTTTAATGTGATTCATTATCTAGGAATTAAAATATACAAACTTAACTCTTCATTGACTACTTAGAATAAATCTTTTACTATTTCACATGGAAGGTAGAAACCTTTAGTCTTCCTGCCTTTATATTTATATAATTATATTATAATTATCTTATACATTATATCCACATACCTTGAAATCCCATCACACAATGCTTTAATGAATGAATGAATATCTATATCTATATCTATCTATCTCTCTCTATATATACATATCCTGACCTCAGGTGATCCACTCACCTCGTCCTCCCAAAGTGTTGGGTTTACAGGCGTGAACCACTGTGCCCGGCCAATTTTTTCTTTTATAGAAGTGAGATCTCATTTTGTTGTCAAGTCTGGTCTTGAACTCCTGGGCTGAAGTAATCATCCTGTCTCAGCCTCCCCACGTGCTTGGATTAAAGGTGTGAGCCACATGCCTGGTCAAATATATGTAAGTTTAATCAAATACTTGCGTTACCAGAAAAAGGGGTCCCGATCACAGGTGTGAGCCACCACGCCTGTAATCCCAGCACTTTGGGAGCACGAGGTGAGTGGATCGCCTGAGGTCAGGAGTTCGAGACAAGCCTGGCCAATGTGGTGAAATTCCGTCTCTACAAAAAATATAAAAACATTAGCTGGGCGTGGTGGCAGGTGCCTGTAATCCCAGCTACTTGGGAGGCTGAGGCAGGAGAATTGCTTGAACCTGGGAGGCAGAGGTTGCAGTGAGCTGAGATCGTGCCATTGTGCTCCAGCCTGGGCAACAAAAGTCAAACTCCTTAAAAAAAAAAAAAAAGAGATAACTTATTGAAAACTAGTTCATTACAGAGAAGGGTGTCCCCAGAAAGGAAGCAGAGGAATGCACTATCTTTGTTTTAAGTTTTTCTTTTCTTTTTGAGACAGGGTCTCGCTTTGTCCCCCAGGCTGGAGTTCAGTGGTGCGATCTTGGCTCACTGCAGCCTTGACCTCCTGGGCTCAAGTGATCCTCCCACCTCAGCCTCCTGAGTAGCTGGGACTATAGGTGCATGCCACCATGCCCAGCTAATTTTT
>NW_012104198.1:1777096-1779546 GCF_000951045.1 Mandrillus leucophaeus | reverse complement strand
GAGTCTTGCTCCTTTCACCCAGGCTGGAGTGTAGCAGCATGATCTCAGCTCACTGCAACCTCTGCCTCCCAGGTTCAAGCAATTCTCCTGCCTCATTCACTTAGTAGCTGGGATTACAGGTGCCTACCACCATGCCTGGCTAAATTTTTGTAATTTTTGTTGAGACAGGGTTTCACCATGTTGGCCAGGCTGGTCTTGAACTCCTCACCTCAGGTGATATATCCTCCTTGGCCTCCCAAAGTGCTGGGATTACAGCCGTGAGCCACTGGGCCTGGGCTGTTGTTATTTATTTATTTTTTTTTTGTAGAGATGAGTCTCACTATGTTGCCCAGGCTGGTCTCAAACGCCTAACCTCAAGCCATCTATCTTCTTACTTCAGCCTGCAAAAATACTAGTACTACTGGTAAAAGTCACTGCTCTTGGCCAGATAGAACGATTTCTATTTATCTCTTTGAGTTCACAAACTCTTTTCTTGCCTCCATTCTGCTACTGAATCCATTCAGTGAGAATTTATTTCCATGGTTATTATATTTTCCACTTCTAAAATTTCCATTTGTTTCTTCTTTAAATATTCTTTTTTTGTGCCAGGGCTTTCTGTTTTTACTTGTTTCAAAAGTGTTCATGATTGCTTGTTTAAGCATTTTAAAAATAGCATCTTTAAAGGCTTTGCCAGATAATCCCAACATGTCTATTTAGCATTGGTGTTGGTGCATTTTCTTTCCCCATTTGAGTTCCCCTATTTTCCTGGTTTTTCATATTCTGAGTAATTTCAATTTACATGCTGGACATTTTGAATATCAGGTTATGAGACTCTTGATCTTGTGTAAATGTTATGGGGTAAGTTGGTATTTCTGTTTTAACAGGTGGTTTACTTCTCTTCACAGGCAGCCAGCATGGTCCTTGTCACCATGGTGGGGCCAGGGCAAGAGAGAGCCCTGGAGGGGAAGGGGGTTCAGTTGAAGATGGAGTGAGTTTTGAGGGGAGCACTGTCTGAGATATTTGAGTCCCAGAGGCATAGGAAACAGCAGAGGGAGGTCGGATTCCATTATCCTCAATGGGGATGGGAATCGGGGGTTTCGGGTGTGGGACTGGGGACTGCTGCCCTCTCCTGCCCCGTAGCCACGCATGCTCCCTGGGCACCTGTCTCAGTGCGCATGTTCACTGGGCGTCTTCCCGTCTGCCCCTTAGCCCACGTGGAGAACGCCAGGGAGCTGTGAGGGTGTGCAGTAGCATTCCTGCCATCTGGACACTTTTTCCTCTACTGAGATTCATCTGGTAGGTCCACAGGCCAGTCCTCCTGGAAGTTGAAGTGTGAGTGAGGGAGAGGAGGAGCCAGTGGGCTTCAGGCGAGTCCGGTGGGTCCCGTGGTGTGATGGTCTGTGGCCTTTGAGGGAGAAGGGCCTCAAGGTCATCCTCCTCCTCCTTCTCACAGTCTGCGACCGGACCATCAGCTTTGTGGTTGTGAAGGGGCCAGGACAGGGAGTAAGGTAGGCTGTGGAGGGAAGGCGGTCAGGGGCTCAGGTGAAGATGGGTGAGTACTGGGGGTGCTGTTGGAGGGATAGAAGTCCCGAGGTGCCGGGAACCCCCGACACAGGGCACATTCCTGAGTCCTGAATGGGGCCCCTGGCAGAGGTGAGGTGGGCTGCAAAGAAGAGGCCTGCAACCTGGGAATGCTGCAGGCTGGTGAGCACCCCTTAGCGGTGTGGAGTGAGTAGCGCCTGAGTGAGAAGCATTGCAAGGTCTCACCTCCGCCATGGATGGTCCAGAAACAATGGGAAGGACTGGGTGAGGCTGTGTGGTTCAACCAAACTTGATTTAAGGGGGTGAATGGCCGTAGTAAGTGGGAGTGTGCCAAAAGCAGCAGTCACGGGAATTGTGATTCACTAGTGTTTTCATGTGGAGTCCACTTGTGAAACTAAACCTTATCAGAAATGTCCTCTGTCAGTGGGGTGTAGTGGCGCGTGCCTGTAGTTCCAACTAGTCGGGACGCTGAGACGGGAGGATCGCTTGAGCGGGAGGTCAAGGCTGCAGTGAGCTGTGATCACGGCGCTGCACTGCAGCCCAAGCAACAGAGCGAGATCCCCCATCCAAAATAAATTTTAAAATAATGTCCTCTGCCTTTTGTCACATGCCTTAAGATGATTGCTCTGCCAGCTTGACCACCGTAAGTGGCTTTGCAAGCACTCAGGAAACGTACACTCATATGCTTAACTCTGGGACTTATTTTGAACGTATTTTCAAAATCAAAATGACAAGTTAACATTTAGCCATGGAAGTGATCGAATACAGCTATCCTCTCAGATGCATGTTCGCAATCACAGTTTTCTTTTTGCAGTGTGAAATGTGAGTTGGTGAGGAAGATCAACCTACCGGCCTAGACCAAGACTCAATGTAGAACCTCCTGAGGTTATTGGGCGTATGTTGGTGAGTGCTTTAACATTCGATGTTTT
>NW_012104198.1:1774183-1776719 GCF_000951045.1 Mandrillus leucophaeus | reverse complement strand
TAGCCAGGATGGTCTCGATCTCCTGACCTTGTGATCCGCCCGTCTCGGCCTCCCAAAGTGCTGGGATTACAGGCTTGAGCCACTGTGCCCGGCCCATTCGATGTTTTCTATTAGCAGAAATTAATCTTTTTGATAGTGTTGTTGCATTACTATACATACACTGATAAAAGTCTTTCATGCTGATAAAAAATGAATATGGTGTCTCACGAAGGAAACATTGATTCAGAATGATTTTTTTTTCTCTTGTGTTCTCCAGCTTTTGCCCATGACTCCCTTCTCATGCTTGTTAATGGCAAATTGTACACATCTATTCCAACACAGAGTATAATCACTTCCAAAGTCCTTGTGGATAACTTTTCTCAGAGTAACCTTTCTATGGGTAGGATAACCTTATTGAGCATAGAGAATAGAATTGGAGAAATGTCTTTAGGCTTAGTTATTGTCAGAAACATCTATGTATTCTGTGTACATATAATTGACATTTATGAACAAAACTTTTTTAAAAAAATTTGTACATACATACATACATATTCCCTAGTCCGAGCAGTTCAGTGATGAAGAAGGGGAACCACCAAAACCTGAAGAAGGAGAACCAGGAAATCAAAGTCAGGATCCTGCACCTGCTCAGGAGGGAGAGGACAAGGGAGCATCTGCAGCTCAAGGTGAAGGAAAAGGGAAGAAGAATGTCTGTTGGGGTGTGTGTGTGTGTGTGTGTGTGTGTGTGTGTGTGTGTGTGTGTGATGCATTGTCATATACCAGGAACAGGAGGAAAGAAAACAATGGAAAGAATGCCTGAAAATTGACTGGAAAAGTGAAGAGGGTATAGTTTGCAGCTTACCTTAGGGAAATCCTTCACTATGATAAAATTTCTCCACTTTATGAATGAGAGAATGGAGGCTCGGGGATTGTGTTTTATCCAAGAACACTTGACTGGTGAATACAAAATTTATATTTTGTTCCAAAGTTTGTGACTTACTACCGTATGTGTTCCTGTAAAAAAAGTAACTGATTTTGCTGAAAATGCTTAAAACTCAAATGCTTTACTGTAAGGTACCTTAGTAGTGGCCCAAGAATAGACCCATTACAGAGGGGTAGGAGCAATTCCAAAAGCCGAGTCACTGAATGTGGCCACCGTTTCCTTTGATTGATATTTTTATATGGTAAGTTTGATACAAGCCGGATAAATCAGGATACTGCCATACAGGTAACTGGTTTAGTATGATTTTTTTAAGTGACTTTTAAGAGGTGATTAAATCTTTTTATGGTTAGAAAAACCAGAAAAGAGGCCCGGTGTGGTGGTCATGCCTGTAATCCCAGCACTTTGGGAGGCCAAGGTGGGTGGATCACGAGGTCAGGAGATCGAGACCTTCCTGGCTAACACGGTGAAACCCCGTCTGTACTAAAAATACAAAAAATTAGCTGGGCGTGGTGGGATGCACCTGTATTCTAAGCTACTCAGGCGGCTGAGGCAGGAGAATCACTTGAACTCGGGAGGCAGAGGTTGCCGTGAGCTGAGATCACGCCATTGCACACTCTGGCCTGGGCAACAAGAGTAGAACTCCGTCTTAAAAAAAAAAAAGTGAGTTTAAGTCAGATTTTAAAAATCATTTTCCATTCTGTTTTTTTCCATACTCTGATCCTGTTGGATAGAATGCATAGGATTCTGCTTTGCATGGTTTGTTTATCGTAAATCATTAAACTCTGGCCTGAGTCATCTTAAAACATCTGAATTGAGCTTTCTTTTTTTTTTTTTTTTTTTTTTTTGAGATGGAGTCTCGCTCTGTCGCCCAGTCTGGAGTGCAGTGGCCGGATCTCGGCTCACTGCAAGCTCCGCCTCCTGGGTTTACGCCATTCTGCTTCAGCCTCCCGAGTAGCTGGGACTACAGACGCTCGCCACCTCGCCCGGCTATTTTTTTGTATTTTTTTACTAGAGACGGGGTTTCACCGGGTTAGCCAGGGTGGTCTCGATCTCCTGACCTCGTGATCCGCCCGTCTTGGCCTCCCAAAGTGCTGGGATTACAGGCTTGAGCCACCGCGGCCGGCCGAGCTTTCTTTCCTATTAAGAAAGTGAGTGGGCACCCTGTTTCATGTTTGTTTTTCTACGTGGAGACCTGAATATCTATTCTTAGATTCTATCAAATTCTGAATTCTCTTGCTTTTTTAAAAAAAATTATGTTTTAAGTTCTGGGATACATGCGCAGAACATGCAGGTTTGTTACATAGGTATACACATGTCATGGTGGTTTGCTGTACCCATCAACTCGTCATCTACATTAGATATTTCTCCTAATGCTATCCCTTCCCTAGCCCCCTACCCCCCGATGGGCCCCAGTGTGTGATGTTCCCCTTCCTGTGTCCATGTGTTCTCATTGTTCAACTCCCAGTTTGAGTGAGAACATGTGATGTTTGATTTTTTGTTCCTCTGTTAGTTGAGGTTTCCAGCTGAGAATGATGGTTTCCAGCTTCATCCATGTCCCTGCAAAGGACATGAACTCATCCTTTTTATGGCTGCATAGTATTCCATGGTATATATGTG
>NW_012104198.1:1761192-1773178 GCF_000951045.1 Mandrillus leucophaeus | reverse complement strand
ATAGTTTCTTTTGCTGTGCAGAAGCTCTTTAGTTTAATTAGATCTCATTTGTCGATTTTGGCTTTTGTTGACATTGCTTTTGATGTTTTAGTCATGAAGTCTTTGCCCATGCCTATGTCCTGAATGGTATTGCCTAGGTTTTCTTCTAGGGTTTTTATGGTTTTAGGTCTTACGTTTGAGTCTTTAATCCGTCTTGAGTTAATTTTTGTATAAGGTGTAATGAAGGGGTCCAGTTTCAGTTTTCTGCATATGGCTGGCCAGTTTTCCCAACACCATTTATTAAAGAGGGAATCTTCCCCCTTGCTTGTTTTTGTCAGGTTTGTCAAAGATCAGATGGTTTTAGATGCATGGTGTTATTTCTGAGGCCTCCGTTCTATTCCATTGGTCTATATATCTGTTTTGGTACCAGTGCCATGCTGTTTTGGTTACTGTAGCCTTGTATTATAGTCTGAAGTCAGGTAGCATGATGCCTCCAGCTTTGTTCTTTTTGCTTAGGATTGTCTTGGCTATACGGGCTCTTTTTTGGTTCCATATGAAATTTAAAGTAGTTTTGTCTAATTCTGTGAAGAAACTCAATGGTAGCTTGATGGGGATAGCATTGCATCTATAAATTACTTTGGGCAGTATGGCCATTTTCATGATACTGATTCTTTCTATGCATGAGCATTGAATGTTTTTCCATTTGTGTCCTCTCTTATTTCCTTGAGCCACTGCTCAAGGAAAGATTTGTAGTTCTTCTTGAAGAGGTCCTTCACGTCCTTTGTAAGTTGTATTCCTAGGGATTTTATTCTCTTTATAGCAATTGTGAATGGAGTTCACTCATGACTTGGCTCTCTGTTTGTCTATTATTGGTGTATGGGAATGCTGGTGATTTTTGCACATTGATTTTGTATCCTGAGACTGCTGAAGTTGCTTATCAACTTAAGGAGATTTTGGGTTGAGATGATGGGGTTTTCTAAATATACAGTCATGTCATGTGCAAACAGAGACAGTTTGACTTCTTCTCTTCCTATTTGAATGCCCTTTCTTTCTTTTTCTTGCCTGATTGCCTTGGCCAGAACTTCCAATATTATGTTGAATAGGAGTTAGAGAAGGCATCTTTGTCTTGTGCCAGTTTTCAAAGAGAATGCTTCCAGCTTTTGCCCATTCAGTATGATATTGGCTATGGGTTTGTCATAAATAGCTCTTATTATTTTGAGATAAGTTCCATCAATACCTAGTTTATTGAGAGTTCTTTGCATGAAGGAGTGTTGAATTTTATCAAAGGCCTTTTCTGCATCTATTGAGATAATCATGTAGTTTTTGTCATTGGTTCTGTTTACGTGATGGATAACATTTATTGATTTGTGTATGTTGAACCATCCTTGCATCCCAGGGATGAAGCTGACTTGATTGTAGTGGATAAGCTTTTTGATGTGCTGCTGGATTCGGTTTGCCAGTATTTTATTGAGGATTGTTGCATCAATGTTCATCAGGGATATTGGCCTGAAATTTTATTTTTTTGTTGTGTCTCTGCCAGGTTTTGGTATCAGGATGATGCTGGCCTCATAAAATGAGTTAGGGAGGAGTCCCTCTTTTTCTATTGTTTGGAATAGTTTCAGAAGGAATGGTACTAGCTTCTCGTTGTACCTCTGGTAGAATTTGACTGCGAATCCGTCTGGTCCTGGGCTTCTTTTGGTTGGTAGGTTATTAATTACTGCCTCAATTTTAGAACTTGTTATTGGTTTATTCAGGGATTTGAATTCTTCCTGATTTAGTCTTGGGAGGGTGTCTATCTCCAGGAATTTATCAATTTCTTCTAGATTTTCTAGTTTATTTGTGTAGAGATGTGTATAGTATTCTCTGATGGTAGTTTGTATTTCTGTGGGATCAGTGCTGATATCCCTTTTTATCATTTTTTATTGTGTCTATTTGATTATTCTCTCTTTTCTTCTTTATTAGTCTGGCTAGTGGTCTATCTATTTTGTTAATGTTTTCAGAAAACCAGCTGCTGGATTCATTGATTTTTTGAAGGGTTTTTCGTGTCTCTATCTCCTTCAGTTCTGCTCTGATCTTAGTTATTTCTTGTCTTCTGCTAGCTTTTGAATTTGTTTGCTCTTGCTTCCCTAGTTCTTTTAATTGTGATATTAGGGTGTCGATTTTAGATCTTTCCTGCTTTCTCCTGTGGGCATTTACTGCTATAAATTTCCTTCTAAACACTATTTAGCTATGTTCCAGAGATTCTGGTACATTGTGTCTTTGTTCTCATTGGTTTCAAAGAACTTTATTTCTGCCTTAATTTCATTATTTACCCAGTAGCCATTCAGGAGTAGGTTGTTCAGTTTCCATATAGTTGTGTGGTTTTGAGTGAGTTTCTTAATTCTGAGTTCTAATTTGATTGCACTGTTGTCTGAGAGACTGTTTGTTATGATTTCTGTTCTTTTGCATTTGCTGAGGAGTGTTTTACTTCAAATTATGTGGTCAATTTTAGAATAAGTGCAATGTGGTGCTGAGAAGAATGTATATTCTGTTGATGTTGGGTGGAGAGTTCTGTAGATGTCTATTAGGCCTACTTGGTCCAGAGCTGAGTTCAAGTCCTGGATATCCTTGTAATTTTCTGTCTCATTGATCTGTCTAATATTGACAGTGGGGTGTTAGAGTCTCCCACTATTATTGTGTGGAAGTCTAAGTCTCTTTGTAGGTCTCTAAGAACTTGCTGTATGAATCTAGGTGCTCCTGTATTGGGTGCATATATATTTAGGATAGTTAGCTCTTCTTGTTGCACTGATCCCTTTACTATTATGTAATGCCCTTCTTTGTCTCTTTTGATCTATGTTGGTTTAAAGTCTCTTTTATCAGAGACTAGGATTGCAACCCCTGCTTTTTTTTTTCTTTCCATTTGCTTGGTAAATATTCCTCCATCCCTTTATTTTGAGCCTATGTGTCTATTTGCACATGAGATGGGTCTCCTGAATATAGCACACTGATGGGTCTTGACTCTATCCGATTTGCCAGTCTGTGTCTTTTAATTGGGGCATTTAGCCCATTTACATTTAAGGTTAATTTGCCAGTCTGTGTCTTTTAATTGGGGCATTTAGCCCATTTACATTTAAGGTTAATATTGTTATATGTGAATTTGATCCTGTCATTATGATGCTAGCTGGTTATTTTGCCCATTCGTTCATGCAGTTTCTTCATAGTGTCAATGGTCTTTACAATTTGGTATTTGCAGTGGCTGGTACTGGTTTTTCCTTTCCATATTTACTGCTTCCTTCAGGAGCTCTTGTAAGGCAGGCCTGGTGGTGACAAAATCTCTCAGCATTTGCTTGTCTGTAAAGGATTTTATTTCTCCTTTGCTTAAGAAGCTTAGTTTGGCTGGATATGAAATTCTGGGTTGAAAATTCTTTTCTTTAAGAACGTTGAATATTGGCCCCCACTCTCTTCTGGCTTGTAGGGTTTCTGCAGAGAGATCCACTGTTAGTCTGACAGGCTTCCCTTTGTGGGACTTTTCTCTCTGGCTGCCCTTAACATTTTTTCTTTCATTTCAACCTTGGTGAATCAACGATTATGTGTCTTGGGGTTGCTCTTCTCGAGAAGTATCTTTGTGGTGTTCTCTGTGTTTCCTGAATTTGAATCTTGGCCTGTCTCGCTAGGTTGGGGAGTTTCTCCTGGATAATATCCTGAAGGGTGTTATCCAACTTGGTTCCATTCTCCCCGTCACTTTCAGGTACACCAGTCAAATGTAGGTTTGGTCTATTCACATAGTCCTATATTTCTTGGAGGCTTTGTTCGTTCCTTTTTTTTCTTTTTTTTTCTAATCTTGTTTTCATGCTTTATTTCATTAAGTTGATCTTCAGTCTCTGATATCCTTTCTTCCTCGTGATCGATATGGCTATTGATACTTGTGTATACTTCACGAGGTTCTCGTGCTGTGTTTTTCAGCTCCATCAGGTCATTTATGTTCTTCTCTAAATTGGTTATTCTAGTTAGCAATTTCTCTAACCTTTTTTCAAGGCTCTCAGTTTCCTTGCATTGGGTAAGAACATGCTCCTTTAGCTCGGAGGAGTTTGTTATTACCCACCTTCTGAAGCCTACTTCTGACAATTCGTCAAACTCATTCTCGGTCTAGTTTTATTTCCTTGCTGGCAAGGTGTTGCGATCCTTTGGAGGAGAAGAGGCGTTCTGGTTTTTGGAATTTTCAGCCTTTTTGTGCTTGGTTTTCCTCATCTTTGTGGATTTATCTACCTTTGGTCTTTGATGTTGGTGACCTTCAGATGGGGATTTTGTGTAGACGTCCTTTTTGTTGATGTTGATACTATTCCTTTCTGTTTGTTAGTTTTCCTTCTAACAGTCAGGCCCCTCTGCTGCAGGTCTGCTGGAGTTTGTTGGAGGTCCACTCCAGATCCTGTTTGCCTGGGTATCACCAGCAGAGGCTGCAGAACAGCAAATATTGCTGCCTGTTCCTTCCTCTGGGAAGCTTTGTCCCAGAGGGGCACCTGCCAGATGTCAGCCGGAGCTCTCCTACATGAGGTATCTGTCGACCCCTGCTTGGAGGTATCTCCCAGTCAGGAGTCACGGGGGTCAGGAACCCACTTGAGGAGGCAGTCTGTCCCTTAGGAGAGCTTGAGTGCTGTGCTGGGAGATCTGTTGCTCTCTTGAGAGCCGGCAGGCAGGAACATTAAATCTGCTGAAGCTGTGCCCGCAGCTGCCCCTTCCCCCAGGTGCTTTGTCCCAGGGAGATGGGAGTTTTACCTATAAGCCTCTGACTGGGGCTGCTGCCTTTCTTTCAGAGATGCCCTACCCAGAGAGGAGGAATCTGGAGAGGCAGTCTGGCGATAGTGGGTTTGCCAAACGGTGGTGGGCTCTGCCCAGTTTGAACTTCCTGGAGGCTTTGTTTATACTGTGAGGGGAAAGCTGCCTACTCAAGCCTCAGTAATGGCAGATGTCCCTCCCCCGACCAAGCTTGACAGTCCCAGGTCAACTTCAGACTGCTGTGCTGGCAGTGAGAATTTCAAGCCAGTAGATTTTAGTTTGCTGGACTCCATGGGGGTGGGACCTGCTCAGCTAGACCACATGGCTCCCTAGCTTCAGCCCCCTTTCCAGGGGAGTGAACGGTTCTGTCTTCCTGGCATTCCAGGCACCACTGGGGTATGAAAAACAACTCCTGCAGCAAGCTCCATATCTGCCCAAACGGTCACCCAGTTCTGTGCTTGAAACCCAGGGCCCTGGTGGCATAGGCACAGGAGGGAATCTCCTGGTCTGCAGGTTGAGAAGGCCATGGGAAAAGCATAGTATCTGGGCCTGGATGCACCGTTCCTCACAACACAGTTCCTCATGACTTTCCTTGGCTAGGGGAGGGAGTTCCCCGAACCCTAGTGCTTCCCCGGTAAGGCAATGCCCCATCCTGCTTCTGATCACCTTCCACAGGCTGCACCCACTGTCTAATGAGTCCCAGTGAGATGAGCCGGGTACCTTAGCTGGAAATGCAGAAATCACCCAGCTTCTGCCTTGATCTCGCTGGGAGCTGCAGACCAGAGGTATTACTATTTGGCCATCTTGCTATTGCTGCTTTTTTTTTTTTTTTTTTTTTTTTTTAAGACAGAGTCTCACTCTGTTGCCCAGGCGGGAGTGCAGTGGTGCAGCTTCAGCTCACTGCAACCTCTGACTCCCAGGCTCAAGTGATCGTCCTACCTCAGCTCTTGAGTAGCTGGAACTACAGGCACAAGCCACTGTGCCTGATTTATTTTGTTTTTTTAATAAAAGTTTTGTAGTGATGGGGTCTCACTATGTTGCCCAGGCTGGGATTCTCTGGCTCTTAATAAATAATTGCTTTTTAAATCTTTCACGAAGGAAACCTTGAGTGGGTAAATGATCAAAAGGTGATAGATTGTTTAGTTTCTATTTTCTGTGGCATGAAGGTCAGCGATGCTCAGGATGGGTGTGAGTAAGATGCCTGTGCTAAGCACACTCTGCCCCCACAGTCAGTCTGCACGAGCCACTATTTCTAATAAGACAGTGGATAGAGTGATATAATCACCTCTAACCATATCAAATGTTACATGTAAGTTTCAGATTTTGAGACATGAGTTGATAAGATTTGAAGTCCAAAGACCATGACCTTAGTACTTCCTGAGTAATCAACTGAAATATGTTTTACATATGTGTTTTCCAAATTGCTGACCATTCATTATAAGTGCTTCTGAATTTAAAGGAGGTACTTGATATATAGGGAAGAAATTACCTTTAAATTCTGGAGGTCTGTCCTCAAAGTGTATACAGAGGTTTAATTGGATGTAAGACACAGGATCACCCTTACGGTTCTGTTTTTAGTCTATTTAATAAAACCCAAATGGTAGCAGGCTTTACATGCCTTTAGAATCATATAGATAAACTGCTGTTAAGTCATGTTTCCAACTGTTATGTTTCTGTTACAGGTGAAAAGCAATCACAGAGTTAAAAGAAGACACGCTGAAATGATGCAGGCTGCTCCTGTGTTGGAAATTTGTTCACTAAAGTTCTCCCAATAAAGCTTTACAGCCTTCTGCAAAGAAGTCTTGCACATCTTTTGTGAATTTTATTTCTAGCTTTTTGATGCTGTGAGATACGTATCATTCTTTGAAATTTTACATTCTAACTGAGTTTGTATGTACAGACATCATTCTTTTTTTTTTTCTTTCTTTCTTTTTTTCTCTTTTGAGACGGAGTCTCACTCTGTTGTTTAAGCTGGAGTGCGGTGGCATGATCTCTGCTCACTGCAACCCCCTCTCCTGGTTGCAAGCAATTTCTGCCTCAGCCTCCCGAGTAGCTGGGAGTACAGGAGCCCACCACTACACCCGGCTAAGTTTTGTATTTTTAGTAAAGATGGAGTTTCACCATCTTGGCCAGGCTGCTCTTGAACTCCTGACCTCGTGATCCACCCGCCTCGGCCTCCCAAAGTGTTGGGATTACAGGCGTGAGCCACCGCGCCCGGGCGAGACATAATTCTTATATATTGATTTTCTATCCAGCAGCCTTGTGAAATATGCTTATGCATTCTAAAAGTTTACTTCTAGATCATTTTCAATCTTCAACATACAGAATCATATCATCCTTCAATAAGAGCAATTTTGTTTTTGCCATTTTTCTTTGTTTTTCCTTTTGTATTTTTTGTAGAGACAGGGCTTTGCCATGTTTCCCGGGCTGTTCTTGGACTCCTGAGTGCAAATGATGCACCCGCCTCACCTCGCACAGTGCTGGGATTACAGGCCCTCACTGCGCTGGGCCGGTGCTATCATTTTAAAGAGTTTTATTTCCTTTTCTGATTTTATGGCATTGCGCAGACCCACCTGTTACCATGGTGATAGTGGACATCCATTGTCTTATCCCTGATGAGAAACGGAAACATTTCACCATTTCACCATCATATTTACTGTCCTTTTTTTTTGTAGACGGGCTTTATCAGAGTCAGTCATTCCATTCTGTTGTAAATTTGCTGACAGTATTCGTTTGAATATATGTTGAGTTTCATCAGTGCATCTATTTTGTTTACCACAGTATTTTTTTTCCCATTCATCTGTTAATGTAGTTAATTAGATAGATAACTTTGTACATTTTTATTTTCTATTTTTAAAAATTGAGACAGGGTCTCATTCTGTCACCCAGGCTGGAGTGCAGTAGTGTCATCAGAGCTCACTGCATCCTTGACCTTCTTGGCTCAAGCGATCCTCCCACCTCAGCCTCCTAAGTAGCTGTGACTATAGGTACATGTAACCATGTCCAGCTAATTTTTCTTTCTTCTTCTTCTTTTTTTTTTTTGTAGTGATGAGATTTTCTCATGTTGCTTAGGCTGATCTCGGACACCTGAGCTCAGGTGATCTGCCCAGCTCAGCCTCCAAAAATACTAGTACTACAGGCGTGAGCCGTGGCCTGGCCGGTTTTTCTTATATAGGGGTCATATCTATGTAAAGACTAAACTTACCTGTACCTTTGTGTGGGTGGGCTAAGAGCATGATGAAATTTATCATTCTATTGATTTAAAGACAACTATCCTTGACTTTCCAGTGTGTAAGTCCATGAAAGCATAATTATGTTGAAAGCATATACTGTTATGGGTGTTGGGAACCCTGCAGTTTCGGCTGCTGTGGGAGCATGTCCTTGGAGGTGCCTTTTGTCTGTTTTCTCAACTCCAAACATCTTAGGACCCTGGGTTGTGACTGGTAAGGAATGTGTCTTGCTAGTTTCAAGATGGAGTTGACTTTCACATGGTGTGTCACTCTGTCTGTCCTGTTTCTTTAATACTGTCACTTCTCTTTCTGTGATTCTGATGCTGCAAATGATACCATTTTAGTATTTTCTTACAGGTCCTAGAGGTTGTATTCATTTTTCTTTCAGTCTGTTTCTCTGACTTGTTCACATATTAAACAATTTCTTTTTGGAGTAGGTTGCTATTTCTGTTTTTGCAGGTGGTCTACCTGTCTTCCCAGGCAGTCACCGTGGTTCTTGTCCTCATGGTGGGGCCAGGGCAAAAGAGGGCCCTGGAGGGGAGAGGGGTTTAGTTGAAGATGGAATGAGTTTTGAGGGGAGCACTACTTGAGGTATTTGAGTCCCAGAGGCATAGGAAACAGCAGAGGGAGGTCGGATTCCATTATCCTCAGTGGGGATGGGAATCCGGGGTTTGGGTTGCGGGGCTGGGAACGGCAGTCCTCCCCGGCCCACAGCTGCGCATGCTCCTTGGCTCCCGTCTCAGTGCGCATGTTCACTGGGCGTCTTCCGCTCTGCTGCTTTGCCCAGGTGGAGAACGCTAGGGAGCTGTGAGGGTGTGTGGTCTCGTTCCTGCTGTCCGGACTCTTTTTCCTCTACTGAGATTCATCTGGTAGGTCTGCAGGCCAGTCATCCTGGGGGCTGAAGTGTGAGTGAGGTTGAAGAGCTGGCAGCTGGCAGTGTGCTTCGGGTGGGTCTGTCGGGTCCTGCTCATGGTCTGTGGCCTCTGAGGGAGAAGGGCCTTGTAGCTCCTGAGGGAAAAGGGCCTTGAGTCTTCTGAAAGGGAGGGAGTTCCTCACCTCTGAAAGAGAAGGGCCTCGAGGTCGTCCTCCTTCTCTCAAAGGCTGCGAGGCCACCATCAGCTTTGTGGTTGTGAAGGGGCCAGGACAGAGAGGAAGGTGGGCCATGAAGGGGAGGAGGTCAAGGGCTCAGGAGTAGAAGGGGCGATTGCTGGTTGTGCTGTCAGAGGGCTGGAAGTCAGGAGGTGCCAGGAACCCCGGACACAGGGCAGATCCCTGAACGAGGCCCCAGGCGGGTGCGAGGAGGGCAGTAAAGAAGGGAGCTGGCACCTGGGAAGGCTGCGGGCTGGTGAGTGCCCCCAAGCTTTGTGGAGTGCCGAGCCTCCGAGTGAGAAGCGTCGCAAGGTCTCACCTCTGCCATGGAAGGTCCGGAAACAGTGGGAAGGACTGGGCGAGGCTGTGTGGTCCAACCAAACTTGATTTGAGAGGGGTGAATGGCTGTAGTAAGTGGGAGTGTTCCAAAAGTAGCAATCACGAGAATTATGATTCACTAGTGTTTTCATGTGGAGTCCACTTGTGAAACTAAACCTCATCAGAAATGCCCTCTGTCAGTGGGGCGCTGTGGCCTGCGCCTGTAGTCCCAGTTACACGGGACGCTGAGGTGGGAGGATCCCTTGAGTGGGAAGTCGAGGCTGCAGTGAGCTGTGATCGCGCCACTGCACTGTGCCAGAGCAACACAGGGAGACCGCGGGACCAAAAGAAATTTAGAAAAAATGCCCTCTGCTTTTTGTCACACTTCTTTTTTTATTATTATTATTATTATTATTTTTTTTTTTTTTTTTTTGAGACGGAGTCTCGCTCTGTCGCCCAGGCTGGAGTGCAGTGGCCGGATCTCAGCTCACTGCAAGCTCCGCCTCCCGGGTTCACGCCATTCTCCTGCCTCAGCCTCCTGAGTAACTGGGACTACAGGCGCCTGCCACCTCGTCTGGCTAGTTTTTTTGTATTTTTTTAGTAGAGACGGGGTTTCACCGTGTTAGCCAGGATGGTCTCGATCTCCTGACCTCGTGATCCACCCGTCTCGGCCTCCCAAAGTGCTGGGATTACAGGCTTGAGCCACCGCGCCCGGCCAGTCACACTTCTTAAGATGATTGCTCTGCCAGCTTGCCCAGCATAAGTTGCTTTGTAGACACTCAGAAAACGTACACACGTATGCTTCACTCTGGGACTTATTTTGAGAGTATTTTCAAAATTAAAAGGACAAGTTAACGTCGATCCATGGAAGTGATCGAATATAGCAGCCCTCTGGAGCGCATGTTCCCAATCACGGTTGTCTGTTTTCAGTGTGAAATATGAGTTGGTGAGGAAGATCGACCTATCGGCGTAGGCCAAGATGCTATATAGAGGCTCCTGAAATGATTGGGCCTATGCTGGTGAGCGCTTAAACGTTAATTCGATGTTTTCTATTAGCAGAAATTAATTTTTGCGATAGTGTTGTTGCAGTAGTATGGAAATGCTGAGAAACGTCTTTCCTGCTGATAAAACATGATTATGGCGTCTCATGAAGGAAACGTTGATTCTGGAGGATTTTTTGTTTTTCCTCTCGTGTTCTTCAGCTTTTGCCCATGACTTCTTTCTCATGCTTTGTTTGTTAATGACGGATCGTACACATGTATTCCAACACAGAATATAATAGCTTCCAAAGTCCTTGTGCATCACTTTTCTCACAGTAACCTCCCTGTGGGTAGAGTAACCAGTGAAAGTGGTTCACTGGTGGAGAAAATGGGCTGATAGAGCGGCAAGTGCAGCAAGGAAGAGCTTGCTGGCAGGGTTGCAAGAGTGGCTTGCCACCCCAATTGGGAGTGTGTGGGTGTGTGTGGTCCTACCCAGGACATGAGGGAGGCTCGTTTCGTCCGATGAGGAGTCCTGGGGTAGGAGTGGTGTGTATGTGTGTGAATGTGGCAGCCTAACTAGGCTCACCTGGGACATGGGAGAGGCCCGTTTCATCCGATGAGGAGTCCTGGGGCAGAGGACATGTGTGAAAGTGTGTGAAAGAGATGGTCTCGGGAGAGCCCAATGCGGGGAGTGACGTGGGGAAGCACAGATCCCTTAGCGTGGGCTGTGTGCTCCAAGGCAAGTGCGGGGAAATCAGACCTAGGACGTTGTGCACAGCTGATAGGACCAGCTCCACAGCCACAGCAGGCTGTGAAAGGGGAAGGCACGTTCCTGGCTAAGCAGCCTCTGAAACTCTCGTAATAGGACCCAGTCTGGTGGACCCGAGAGTGAAAGTGTGCTACAAGGGAGGAAATGGGAGGAAAAGCATTGAAACCAACTCCTTTGGAGTGCATGATAAAAAAATTTTAAAAAGGATTTAGAGGTGATTATGAGATGAAACTGGATGCTCAAAAGTTAAGGACATACCGTGAATTAGAATAGCCCTCTTTTAGTGTTGGATGGCTGGCCAAAGGCACTACAGAGAAATTGGCCATGTGTTTTAAGGTGGTGACTGGGGTCAGAGGACAGCCAGGGCATTCAGACCTACTCTTTATATTGATTGATGACTAAATGCCTAGCAGTTTATTGTAGAATGCTCGCAGCTCACGCCGGGAGAAACCAGCTGCTCTGGCGGCTACAGAGTTACAGGGAAAGTCACAGAGGCTTGTAACTCCAAAAGTAAAAAGTGAAAAGTAAAAGCCAAAAGTGAAAGTAAAAATGAGCTGCCCGGGCAGCTATGGAAACAAAAGAAAAGTCTGAGGAAAGAGAAAACCGGTTTTGCAAGAACCACAGGAGGTAATAGAGACCCCTCCTCCCTACATTCCAATGTACCCCCTTTACCAAGGCTAACTGCCCCTAAGGAGTTAAGTTCAAAGAGATACAGGCGGCCGGGCGCGGTGGCTCAAGCCTGTAATCCCAGCACTTTGGGAGGCCGAGACAGGCAGATCACAAGGTCAGGAGATCGAGACCATCCTGGCTAACATGGTGAAACCCCGTCTCTACTAAAAATACAAAAAACTAGCCGGGCGAGGTGGCGG
>NW_012104198.1:1757905-1760527 GCF_000951045.1 Mandrillus leucophaeus | reverse complement strand
TCAACTCGTCATTTACATCAGGTATAACTCCCAATGCAATCCTTCCCCCCTCCCCATGATAGGCCCCGGTGTGTGATGTTCCCCTTCCCTTAAGAAAGACTTTGTGAGGCATTTTGGTTGTATACTCCGTTTAACCCTAATGCTGCTGAAAATCAGCGCATGGTGAATACAGCATTTGTAAGGCAGGGCCAAGGAGATATTAGGCATAAATTGCAGAAGTTAGAAGCTTCATCGGCGTGAATGCTACTCAGTTTATTAAAGTGGCTACCAAGGTGTACATTAACTGAGATCAGGAGGCAAAGGAGAAAGCTGATCAGAGGCTTAAGAAAGGCTAATTTACTAGCAGCAGCCCTTACAGGAGGAGAAGCTGGCTTTGCAAGGAGGCATGGACATGGGCATGAATGCGGTCATGGAAAAGGCTAGTCTGGATAGGAGTTTGAAAGCCAGCCGAGGCTGGAGAGAGATTAATGTGCATGGTGCAAAAGGAAGGGACACTAGAAGGATAAATGTCAAAAGAATAAGGAGAATGTTCAATGGTCTAACACCCAAGAGCGGCGTTTGGTTGCTAGTTGTGGTGCTTCCAAGGCAGATCCTGATCCGATCAGCTTAGTGGGGTCCAAGAATTTAGAGGAATGAGACAGACTAGACTCCATCCTTTCAGGCCCCGGGGAGCCTATGGTCTCTATGGAAGTAGGGGGCCGATTAATGGATTTTTTGGTCGATATTGGTGCTAATTTCTCTGCGGTACCTCACCCAATTAGCTCCCCCACAAAGAACTGTGCTACTATCGTAGGGGCTATAGGGGCCAAAGAAAAGAGACTTTTCTGCAAATCCAGGAGATGTGTTATTAGGGGACAAGAAGTGCAGCATAAGTTTCTATATATGCCAAATTGTCGAGTGCCCTTGTTAGGAAGAGACTTACTCCAGAAACTGCAGGCACAAATTTCCTTTACATTTAAAGGGAATATGACACTGGAGTTTGGAAAGTCTAAGGCAATGGTATTGACTCTAACTGTCACAAAGGCTGAGGAATGGTGGCTCTATGAACGCCAGAAGGCTACCGGAGCCAGACCTACACAATATGTGGGGAATGCTTTTCAAGGTACCAGGTGTATAGGCTAAGGACAACCCCCCTGGACTTGCTGCAAACAGACCCCCGGTGGTAGTAGAGCTTAACCCTCATGCTGCCCTGGTACGAGTCTGTCAGTACCCCTACCCAGAGAGGCAATTGATGGCATAACAAAACATTTAAATCAGCTCTATGAACATAGGATTATAGTGAAATGCAAGTCCTCCTGGAATACTCCTCTGCTTCCTGTGCGCAAGCCAAATGGTGAATACAGGCCAGTTTACAAAGTGTCCAAGGACAAGGCAAAAGTCTGTTTTCGGGAGGTTGGATATCTAGGATTCATGGTATCCCAAGGCCAACGCAGGCTTGGAAGTGCATGCAAGGAGGCTGTATGTGCATTGCCCACCCCAGTTTCAAGGTAGCAGGTCAAGAAATTTCTGGGTGCAGCGGGATTCTGCCGAATCTGGATTGCAAACTTCTCCCTTATAGGAAGGCCCTTATATGAGGCTGCCAAAGGAAAAGAAAGAGAGCCCCTCGAATAGGAAAAGGAACAGGAAAAGGCCTTCAAAGATATAAAGGAAGCTCTTATTCAAGCCCCAGCGCTAGGGTTGCCAGATGTAAAAAAAAAAAAAACAACAAAAAAAACCCAAAACCCTTCTTTCTGTATGTGGATGAATGGAAGGGAGTGACAGTCAGAGTCTTAACTCAGTTGTTGGGCTCTTGGCATCGGCCAGTAGCATACTTATGCAAGAGACTGGACTTGGTGGCCTTAGGTTGGCCCCACTGCCTCAGGGTGCTGGCAGCTACTGCAATCCTTATAGAAGATGCCAACAAGCTAGTCCTAGGTCAGAAGATAATAGTCCGGGTGCCACACGCTGTATTCACCTTAATGGAGCAAAGAGGACATCGTTGGCTGTCCAACTCTAGAATGCTAAAGTATCAAGGGCTTCTGTGTGAAAATCCCCAGATAACACTGGAGTCTGTGAATACCTTGAACCCAGCTACCCTACTACCTGTGGAGGAGCCCAGTTGGAAGGATGGTGGGTTGCCTTACTGCTGGCAGGACCTTCCCCATTGTTGCATAAATACGGTGAATGAAGTGTTCTCCAGCCGGGAAGATCTCAGAGATACCCCCTTGGAGAGCCCAGATGTTGATTACTTCACTGATGGTAGCAGTTTCATAACAGATGAGGTGCAATATGCAGGGTATGCAGTAGTGACCCAGTACTCAGTGGTCGAGGCTCAAGCCTTGCCTTCTGGGACTTCTGCTCAGAAGGCTGAATTAATAGCATTAACCAGAGCACTGTTATTGGCCAAGGGGAAGAAAGTAAACATATATACTGATTCAAGATATGCTTTTGCAACCCTGCGTGCCCATGGGGCAATGTACAAAGAGAGAGGACTATTGACTACTGAAGGAAAAGAAATGCAAAATAAAGAGGAAATTTTACAATTATTAGAAGCCGGCCGGGCGCGGTGGCTCAAGCCTGTAATCCCAGCACTTTGGGAGGCCGAGATGGGCGGATCACGAGGTCAGGAGATCGAGACCATCC
>NW_012104198.1:1744023-1757512 GCF_000951045.1 Mandrillus leucophaeus | reverse complement strand
CCATATGGGCTCCAGAGAAGGTGGCTGTCATTCATTGCAAAGGACACCAAATCGGGAAAAGCTGTGAGGCACAGGGCAACAGAAAGGCAGACCGAGAGGCTAGGCAGGCAGCAATGAGCAAGGCTTTACCTGAAGAAAGAACTCTAGCAATGCCTCTCCTTATAGAGCCCCCTTTACTGGAGGTAACCAGTTACTCTTGAAGTGAAAAAGCTTGGTTTGGTCAGGAAACAGGAAAATATATTAAAAATGGATGGTGGCTGTTCTCTGATGGGAGGCTAGCCATCCCAGAAACAAAAGCCCCAAGGTTTGTGAAGCAGATCCATAAAAGAACACACATTGGAAGGACGACTAGAGACTTTGATAGGTTGGCATTTCTATGTGCCACAGCTCTCTGCCATCACCCGTGCTGTTTGTGAACAATGTCTATCCTGTGCCCGGAATAATCCAAAACAAGGACCAACTCGACCCCCCGGAATTCAAGAAGCAGGAGCTGTGCCTTTTGAGAACCTGCTTGTAGACTTTACCGAGTTACCTTGAGCAGGAGGTTACCAGTATATGCTAGTGTTTGTTTGCACCTTCTCAGGGTAGGTTGAGGCCTTCCCCACCAGAACTGAAAAGGCACGAGAGGTAACAAAGGTGCTACTAAAAGACATCATGCCAAGATTTGGGTTGCCTTTAACCCTAGGATCAGACAATGATCCTGCATTTGTGGCAGAAGTAGTACAACAGCTGACTCAACTTTTAAAGATCACATGGAAACTGCATACAGCCTACTGACCACAGAGTTCAGGGAAGGTGGAATGGATGAAGCGGGCACTCAAACAGCTACTAAAAAAGTTTTGCCAGGAAACTCACTTATGATGGGATCAGGTCTTGCCCATGGTCCTCCTCCAGGTCAGGTGTACACCTACAAAACAAACAGGGTGTTCGCCCTATGAAATATTGTTCAGAAGGCCACCCCCAATCCTTAATCAAATTAGAGGGAACTTAAAGGAGTTAGGAGAGTTAACCCTTAGGAGACAGATGCAGGCTTTAGGAGTGGCAATGCAGGAGGTGCAAAGCTGGGTAAGGGAAAGGATACCTATAAGTCTAACAGACCCAGTGCATCCACATAAGCCAGTGGACTCTGTCTGGGTTAAAAGGTGGAATCTAACAACCTTGGGGCCCTGATGGGACGGGCCCCATATTGTAATCATGTCTACTCCCACTGCTGTTAAAGTTGCAGGTGTCACACCTTGGATTCACAATAGCCGGCTGAAACCAGTGGCAACCGTGACTCCTGACGATGACCAGTGGATTAGCTAACAAGACCCAGATTGCCCCACCCAAATGGTCCTACGGCGAAACCCAACCACCGGTAAGAAGGACGACTGCCCTGCTCTGACCGCACCAGAGGCTGGTCAGTCGACACACGGCTGAAGCTTGAGGATCCTACAAGCTCTGCTCTAGTCACATCCTGGAAGCTGACTAGTCTACGCACAGCCGAAGCTAAGAGGGCCATCTCTGGATAAGTAAATGTAAATACAATTTATAAGCCTAGTTATAATTCTGTCAATACTGATTGTTCTGTTGTTATTACTGCAAATGCTGCAAATGTCTATGCTCAGAGGAAGGTTTGCCATGCCCATGTGTAGTGTAAGCATGTTTCTATTACATACACTGATGTTGTTACCATTTCTGCCTATACTAAAAGGGGAGAAATCTTTAGAAGGATACCCACATTGTGTACACACTACCTGGGTAAAAAGTACCATAGTTAAAATTCTACTGTACCGTACCTACTATAAATGTACAGGAACCAAGTTAAGAACCTACACATACAACCAGAAACAGTCTGCAATGGTTTAACACAAGAGAGGCTTAGCAGGAGCAGCCCTAAACATCTGTACAGAGAACCACAAATCAGATGCCTAGACTGTAACATTCAGTGGTCTATGCTAACAGAGCTCCAACACTTACATTCAGGAAGGACTGCTCTGCTAAGGAGTATGTAAACCAAACCAAACTGTAAGACAAGGGCATGCAATCCTTTAAATTTTGCTATCTTAAAGCCAGAGCTACCTTTCTGGTCTACAGTACAGACAGCACTATTACAGGTAAATAGACAAGGAGCAGGCCTTGGAGTCCACTACTAATTGTCAAAAAGACTAGAAGGACTCAAATGCGTCCAACCCCGCAATTTCGGGTCCATAAGTCATTCTATAAGCATTTTGATCTGTCAGTGCCTGCGCTTCCCCCATCAACCAAAAACTTATTTGCCCAACCAGCTGAAAACATAACTGGCAGCTTAGGAATTTCCTCATGCTGTGTATGTGGAGAAACTAATATGGGGGACCAGTGGCCATGGGAGGCAAAGGAATTAATGCCACAAGATAAATTCACTTCGCCTAACCCTGCCAGTGAACCAACAGCCTCAGCCAGTGTTTGGTTGTTAAAAAACTCCATAATTGGAAAATACTGTATCGCCCATTGGAGAAAGTCTTTCAGAGAGGGAGTAGGAGAAACAATCTGCCTAGGGCAACAGTATTATGATGAGACTAAAGACAAAACTCTGGAGAAACACCCAGAATGACTCCTACTTACCAGATCCAAACCCTTTCGGTTCTCTATTCTAAGCCACTCTTGGCATCTCTAGGGGCTCCAAATGCTTGGAAAGCACCCTCTGGCCTATATTAGGTCTGTGGGGCATGGGCATATTGGCAACTGCTGGCTAAATGGACAGGGGCATGTGTATTAGGAACAATCAAGTCATCCTTCTTACTAATTCCTCTAAAGCAAGGGGAACTCTTAGGGTATCCAGTTTATGATGAAAATAAAAGAAGAACTAGAAGAAGCATAATCACAAAATTAGACACAAATGTCACAAAGGATGTAGACATAGGAGACTGGAAGGATAATGAATGGCCTCCTGAAAGAATCACTAAATATTATGGGCCAGCTACCTGGGCATAAGATGGGTCATGGGGATATCACACCCCAATCTATATGGTCAACTGCATCATAAGGTTGCAGGCAGTCCTTGAAATTATAACCAATGAAGCGTCAAGGGCACTAGATTTATTGGCAATACAAGCAACACAAATGAGAAATGCTATATATCAAAATAGATTGGTTTTAGATTACCTCTTAGCCTCAGAAGGAGGAGTATGTGGAAAACTTAATTTAACCAACTGTTGCCTAGAAATCAATGATAATGGCTGAGTTGTCATGGAAATCACAGCTAGAATGCGCAAGTTGGCCCATGTTCCGGTTCAGACTTGATCCGGATGGGCCCCGGATTCATTGTTTGGAGGATGGTGCTCAACCTTTAGAAGATTCAAAACTCTTATTGGTGGGTTTTTGTTTATTCTTGGCATCTGGCTCATCTTCCCTTGCATTTTACCCGTTTATTGGGAGTATTCAGTCAACCATAAAGGCAATAATAACCTGACACACTACTGCGCAGTTGATGGCATTAACCAAATATCAACTGCTGCCAGTAGAAGCAGCAGCTCAGCTCCGTGAAGAGGTGGCAAATAATGGTGCTTTCTATGAACACCTTTGTTATAAAAAGCACCAAAGGGGTGAAATGAAATGAATTAAAAGAAATTAAAGAATGTGTAAGCAAAAACTCAGTTGTATGTAAGAAAACACAGTTCCCCCTGAGGAAAAGAAAGAGTTGGAGTCCTTTAAAATTAACTGCCTGTTTTTCCTTCTGTGGCTAGTGAGCCTTATCTCTCCCTTTCCCAGGCATTGTGAAGACTCTGTTTCTCTAGCTGTGCAGCAGCAAGGTTATTAGACAGATAATCTCAAGTCTTAAAATAGGTTGTTCCTTGAAAAGTAAGAAATGATGTAATGCATGTCTTAATTGAATAACTGTCTTTGTTTCTCACTTCTGTAATACACTTCCCCCTGCACAGATCTCCCCCCGCCCCATGAAATGCTTAAAAGGTAGCTTGACTGTTTGTTCGGGCTCAGTCCTTTGGATGTTAATCAGAATGGGTCGGTGCACCTAAATAATTAAATAATTCCTCCTCAACCCCTCGGTCTCTCTGATTCCTTAATTATCCCACAGCAATGAGACCCCATGCCTGGCCCAGATAATTTTATTGATAGGATTTCTTTTTCTGATCCAGAGTCTGGTTTAGGATCACGTCTTACATGTGCTTTTCAGGTGTTTTTAATTTGCTTTAATCTGGAGTGTTTCCTTAATTTTTCTTTGTCATTCATAATATAGACATTTTTGAAGAGGATAGACCAGTTGGTTTGCAGAATGTTCTGCAGTTTGGGCTTTTTCATGTATTTTATAAAGACCTTTTTTCAACTCACCATGTATTGGTGGCTACTCATGCCATATAAGAGTCTAAGTACTAGGAGTGTAAGTGCTGTGAGAAACAGGATTTCAGCCTTGAGTCATTTAATAAGATAAGGACAATCAGAAGTAGAATAACAGAGAAGTGCAAAGGAGGCAACAAAGGTGTCTGATGGCAGTCTTCAGAAAGGAAGAGGGTAATATTTGGAAAACCCTGTTTTCCTGTTTTTCTCCTAACAGACTCCTGAAATAATGTTCCTGGGATTCTTATCAACACATTTATTATAAGACTAGCTAAAGCTTTTATATAATAACACTGAGAGCATGAATATTATTTTCTTACTTATATTTTATGTTTTGCTGCTTAAATTGATATGTACTTTTTATTTTTAAGGGCCAGAGCCTGAAGCTGATAGCCAGGAACAGGTTCACTCGAAGACTGGGTGTGAGCGTGGAGATGGTCCTGATGTCCAGGAGATGGGCCTGCCAAATCCAGAGGAGGTGAAAATGACTGAAGAAGGTAGGCAATCCATTAGGCATGAAAACTGTAAGGTGTCTGTTTCCACAGTATCGTATTATAATTATTATTATATTTTCTAGATGTAGTCTCACTCTGCTGACCAGGCTGGAGTGCAGTGGTGCCATCTCGGCTCACTGGAAATTCCATCTCCAGGGTTCAAGTGATTCTCCTGCCTGAGACTCTCGCAGAGCAAGGCTTACAGACATACTCCACCACGCCCAGCTAATTTTTGTATTTTTAGTAGAGACGGGGTTTCATTATGTTGCACAGGTAGTTCCTGAACTCTTGACCTCAGGTGATCCACCTGCCTTGAACTTTGAAATTGCCAGGATTACAGGGGAGAGCCATCGTGCCCAACCCAGCATTATATTTTTATTTTTATTTTCTAAATTTTTATTTATTTATTTTTTTAAGAGTCTCACTCTGTCGCCCAGGCTGGAGTGCAGTGGCCAGATCTCAGCTCACTGCAAGCTCCGACTCCTGGGTTTATGCTATTCTCCTGCCTCAGCCTTCCGAGTAGCAGCTGGGACTACAGGCGCCCGCCACCTCGCCCGGCTAGTTTTTTGTATTTTTTAGTAGAGACGGGGTTTCACTGTGTCAGCCAGGATGGTCTCGATCCCCTGACCTCATGATCCGCCCATCTCGGCCTCCCAAAGTGCTGGGATTACAGGTTTGAGCCACCGTGGCGGCCACATTATATTTTTAATAAGAGAGAGGTAACAATACTGCCTCTTTAGTAATAAAGCTCTTATATAAAGGTTATTTGAAACATAGTTCAGGCCTCAGCACCCGACTGATAGACTGTCAGATATAGAAACAAGCTGAATCAGAGCCATGTTGAATGAAGATTTGAGTCTAAATCCTTGAACCAATAGCTCATAATTTTCAGATGCTTTTGTAAAGGTCTACTTTTAACAAATACATAACACATTTATAACACCCATCACTTGGTGTGAAAAATGCCGAAGCACTGATGCGGGTTCTAATACCAGTTCTTACAGCCTTGGCGAGATGCTGAGTGAGTCCTTTCACTTCTAAACCTGTCTTTGGTTCTTATGAAAATAGTGAGTTGAAGTCAGAGATTTTAAAACCATTTTCCTGGCCGGGCGCGTTGGCTCAAGCCTGTAATCCCAGCACTTTGGGAGGCCGAGACAGGCGGATCATGAGGTCAGGAGATCAAGACCATCCTGGCTAATACGGTGAAACCCCGTCTCTACTAAGAAATACAAAAAACTAGCCGAATGAGGTGGCGGGCGCCTGTAGTCGCAGCTACTCAGGGGGCTGAGGCAGGAGAATGGCGTAAACCCGGAAGGAGGAACTTGTAGTGAGCTGAGATCAGGCCACTGCCCTTCAGCCTGGGCGACAGAGGGAGACTCCGTCTCAAAAAAAAAAAAAAAAAAAATTAAAACCATTTTCCCTTCTGGTTCTTTCATACTTTGATCCTGTTGCATAGAATGCATGGAATACAGAGATCATCTGCTTCACATGATGTGTTGATCCCAAATCATGAAACCCTGGCCTGAGTCATCTGAAAATCTCTAAATTGAGATTTTATTGCTACTAAGAAAGTGAGCGGTCACTCTGCTTCATCCTAGTTTTTCCGTGTGGAGAGCTGAATACCTATCGTAGTATCTTGTCAAATTGTGAATTCTCCCTCCTCTTTGTTTGTTTGTTTGCTTGTCTGAGACAGAGTCTCAGTCTGTCACCCAGGCTGGAGTACAGTGGTGTGATTTCAGCTCACTGCAACCTCTGGCTCCCTGGCTAAAGCAGTCCTCCCGCCTCAGCCTCCTGAGTGGCTGAAAGTACATGCACAAGCCACTGTGCCTAAGTTGTTTTTTGTTTTGTTTTGTTTTGTTTTTTTAAATTTTTTTTTAACTTTTTTTTTTGTTGAGATGAGGTCTCACTATGTTGCCCAAGCTGAGATTCTCTGGCTTTTAATGAACAATTGCTTTTAAAATCTTTCCTCATGGAAACCTTGAGTGACAGAATTATCAACTGGCGAGAGACCGGTTAGTTCCTATCCTCTGTGGCATGTAGGCCAGTGATGCTCAGCATGGGTGTGAGTAAGATGCCTATGCTATGCACGCTGCCTGCCACACTGTCAGTCTTCATGAGCCAGTATTTCTAATAAGACTGTCGACACATATGTGATATAATCATCTCTCACCATATCAAATGTTACATGTAAGTTTCAGCTTTAGAGACATGGATTGATCAGATTTAAAGTTGAAAGACCATGACTTTAGTACTTCCTGACTAATCAACTGAAGTATGTTTTACACATGTGTTTTCCAAATTGCTGACTGTGAATTGTAAGTGCTTCTGAATTGAAAGGAAGCACTGGATGTTTAGGGAAGACATTACCTTTAAATTCTGCAGGTCTGTCCTCAAAGTGCATAGAGAGATTTAATTGGATGTAAGACACAGGATCACCCTTAGGGTTTTGTTTCTAGTCCATTTAATAAAACCCAAAGTGTAGTGTATTTTGTATGTCTTTAGGGTCATTTAAATAATCTGTTGCTAAGTCATGTTCCCAATTGTTATGTTTCTGTTACAGGTGAAAAGCAATGACAGTGTTAAAAGAAGACACGCTGAAATGATGCAGGCTGCTCCTATATTGGAAATTTGTTCATTACAATTCTCCAAATAAAGCTTTACAGCCCTCTGCAAAGAAGTCTTGCGCATCTTTTGTGAACTTTATTTCTAGCTTTTTGATGCTGTGAGACATGTATCATTCTTTGAAATGTGATATTCCAACTGTTTGAGCTGGTATGTAGAGACATCATTCTTTTTTCTTTCTTTCATTTTTCTCTTTGGCGACAGAGTCTCGCTGTGTCACCCAGGCTGGAGTGCAGTGGCGCGATCTCTGCTCACTGCAACCCCCGCCTCCCGGATTCAAGCAATTCTCTGCCTCAGCCTCCCGAGTAGCTGGGATTACAGGCGCCCACCAGCACTCCCGGCTAAGTTTTGTATTTTTAGTAGAGATGGGGTTTCACCATCTTGGCCAGGGTGCTCTTGAACTCCTGACCTCGTGATTCACCCACCTCGACCTCCCAAAGTGCTGGGATTACAGGCGTGAGCCACCATGCCCGGCGGAGACATAATTCTTATATATTGGTTTTCTATCCAGCAGCCTTGTGAAATATGCTTATGATTTCTAAAAGTTTATTTCTAGATCATTTTCAGTCTTCAACATACAGAAACATATCATCCTTCAATAAGAGCAATTTTGTTTCTGCCATTTTTTTTTCTTTCTTTTTCCTTTTGTATTGTTTGTAGAGATGGGGTTTTGCCATGTTTCCCGTGCTGTTCTTGGACTCCTGAGTGCAAGTGATGCACCCGCCTTGCCTCCCACAGTGCTGGAATTACAGGCGTGGGCCTCTGCGCCAGTCCTGTTGCTCCCATTGTAAAGAGTTTTATTTCCTTTACTGATTTTATGGCATTGCACAGACCCACCTGTTACCATGGTGATAGTGGACATCCTTGTCTTATCCCTGATGAGAAAGGGAAAACTTTCAACATTTCACCATCATATTTACTGTCCTTTTTTTGTAGATGGACTTCTTCAGAGTAAGTCATTCCATTCTGTTCTAAATATGCTGAGCGTATTCATTTGAATCTATGTTGAGTTTCATCAAACAGTGCATCTATTTCGATGACCACAGCATTTTTTCCCATTCATCTGTTAATATAGTGAATTCGATTGATAAAATTGTAGGTTTTTAAGTTCAATTTTAAAAACTTGAGACAGGGTCTCACTCTGTCATCCAGGCTGGGGTGCAGTGGTGTTATCAGAGCTCACTGCAGCCTTGACCTCCTGGGCTCAAGCGATCCTCCCACCTCAGCCTCCTGAGTAGCTGTGAGTCTAGGTACATGCCACCATGCCCAGGTAATATTTTGACGGCTTTTTCTTTGTTTTTTGTAGTGATGAGATTTTCTGATGTTGCTCAGGCTGGTCTCGATGGAAGTCCTGAGCCCAGGTGCTCTGGCCAGCACAGCCTCCCAAAATACTAGGATTACAGGCGTGAGACTTGGCCTGATCAGGTTTTTCTTATATAGGGGTCTTATCTATACAAAGACTAAACTTATCTGTACCTTTGTGCAGGTGGGCAAAGAGCATGATGAAATTTATTATTCTGTTGATTTAAAGACAACTATCCTTGACTTACCAGTGTGTAAGTCCATGAAAGCATAATTATGTTGAAAGCATATATTGCTATGGGTGTTGGGAACCCTGCAGTTTCTGCTGCTGTGGGAGCATGTCCGTGGAGGTACCTTTCGTCTGTTTTCTCAACTCCAAACATCTTAGGACCATGGGTTGTGACTGGTAGGACTATGTATCTTGCTAGTTTCAAGATGGAGTTGATTTTCACATGGTGCCACTCTGGCTGTCCCGTTTCCCTAATACTGTCACTTCTCCTTCTGTGATTCTGATGCTACAAATGATAGCTATCGTTTTAGTATTTCTTTACAGGTCCTAGAAATTGAATTCATTTTTCTTTCAGTCTCTTTCTGTGACTTGTTCACATTGAACAATTTCCTTGTGGGGTAGGTTGCTATTGCCGTTTTTGCAGGTAGTCTACCTGTCTTCCCAGGCAGTCACTGTGGCTCTTGTCCCCATGATGGGGCCAGGGCAAGACAGGACCCTGGGTGTGTGTGTGTGTGTATGTGTGTATGTGTGTGTGTCGGGGGTCAGTTCAGTTGAAAATCGAGAGTTTTGAGGGGAGCACTACTTGAGGTATTTGAGTCCCAGAAACAAAGGAAACAGCAAAGGGAAGTCGGATTCCATTATCCTCAGTGGATGGGAATCCGGGGTTTGGGGCATTGGGCTGGGAACTGCAGCCCGCCCAGGCCCACAGCCGCGCATGCTCCCTGGGCCCCCGTCTCAGTGCGCATGTTCACTGGGCGTCTTCCGCCCGGCCCGTTAGCCCACGTGAAGAACGCCAGGAAGCTGTGAGGCTGTGCGGTCTCGTTCCTGCCGTCCGGACTCTTTTTCCCCTACTGAGATTCGTCTGGTAGGTCTGCAGGCCAGTCATCCCGGGGGCTGAAGTGTGAGTGAGGGTGAAGTGGGCCTCGGGTGGGTCCGGTGGATCCCGCTTCCTGGTCTGTGGCCTCTGAGGGAGAAGGACGTCGAGGTCGTCCTCCTTCTCTTCTCAGGCTGCCAGGCCACCGTCTACTTTGTGGTGCTGAGGGGGCCTGGACAGGGAGGAAGGTGGGCCACAGAGGGAAGGCGGTCAGGGGCCAGGTGAAGATGGGGTGAGTGCTGTTTGGGGGATGGAAGTCCCGAGGTGCCCAGAACCCCCAACGACACAGGGCAGATGCCTGAATGGGGTGCCCGGTGGGGGCGAGGCAGGCAGTAAAGAAGTAACCTGGCACCTGGGAAGGCTACGGCCTGGTGAGCGCCCCCCAGCGGTGTGGAGTGTGGAGCGCCTGAGTGAGAAGCACTGCAAGGTCTCATGTCCGCCATGGAAGGTCTGGGAAAAGTTGGAAGGAGTGGGCGAGGCAGTGCGGTGCAACCAAACTTCATGTGAGAGGGGGGTGAATGGCTCTAGGAAGCGGGAGTGTGCCCAAAGCAGCCATCACGGGAATTGTGATTCACTAGTGTTTTCGTGGGGAGTCCGCTTGTGAAACTAAACCTCATCAGAAATGACCTCTATCTGCGGGGCACAGTGGTGCTCGCCTATAGTCCGAGTTACTCGGGACACAGAGGCGGGAGGATCCCTTGAGCAGGAGGTGGAGGCTGCAGTGAGCTGTGATCGCACCGCTGCACTCCAGCCTGAGCAACACAGCGAGAGCGCTCGTCCAAAAGAAATTTAGAAAAAAAAGTCCTCTGCCTCTTGCCACACGCCTTAAGATGACTGCTCTGCCAGCTTGGCCAGCATAAATGGTTTTGTAGGCACTTAGAAAACGTACACACGTATGCTTAACTCCGGGACTTATTTTGAGAGTATTTTCAAAATTAAAACGACAAGTTAACATTGATCCATGGAAGTGATCGAATATAGCAGCCCTCTGGAGCGCATGTTCCCAATCACGGTTGTCTGTTTTCAGTGTGAAATATGAGTTGGCGAGGAAGATCGACCTACCGGCCTAGACCAAGACGCTATGTAGAGCCTCCTGAAATGATTGGGCCTATGCTGGTGAGCGCTTAAACGTTAATTCGATGTTTTCTATTAGCAGAAATTAATTTTTGCGATAGTGTTGTTGCATTAGTATGGAAATGCTGAGAAACGTCTTTCCTGCTGAGAAAACATGATTATGGCGTCTCATGAAGGAAACATTGATTCTGGAGGATTTTTTGTTTTTCCTCTCGTGTTCTTCAGCTTTTGCCCATGACTTCTTTCTCATGCTTTGTTTGTTAATGACAGATCGTACACATGTATTCCAACAGAGAGTATAATAGCTTCCAAAGTCCTTGTGTGTCACTTTTCTCACAGTAACCTCCCTGTGGGTAGAGTAATCATATTGGCCATAGAGAATAGAGTTGGAAAAATGTCTTTAGGCTTAGTTATGATCAGAAACAGCTATGTATTCTGTGTATATATGTAAAATTTTGAATCAATAGCAAAACTTGTTTTTTTTTTCTTTATTTGCATGCCCACACATATTCCCCAGCCCGAGCAGTTCAGTGATGAAGAAGTGGAACCACCAAAACCTGAAGAAGGGGAACCAGCAACTCAAAGTCAGGATCCTGCACCTGCTCAGGAGGGAGAGGATGAGGGAGCATCTGCAGGTCAAGGTGATGGAAAGGGAAGAAGAATGCCCGCTGGTGTGTGTGTGTCTGTGTGTGTGCGTGTGCGTGTGTGCATGTGTGTGTGTGTTATGCATTGTCACAGAGCAGGAACAGGAGGAAAGAAATCAATGGAAAGAATGCCTGAAATTGACTGGAAAAGCCAGGAGGCTATGTAGTTTGCAGCTTAGCTTAGGTAAATCCCTCACTATGATAAAATTTCTCGACTTTATGAATGAGAGAATAGAGGTGCGGGGATTGTGTTTTATCCGAGAATCCTTGACTGGTGAATACACAATTTGTACTTTGTTCCAAGGTTTGTGTCTTCCTATCATCTGTGTTGCTATAAAGAAGGAAAGATTTTGCTGAAAATGCTTAAAACTCAAATGCTTTACTGTAAGGTAGCTTAAGTACTGGCCCAAGAAGAGACCCAGTTCAGAGGAGCAGGAGCAGCTCCAAAAACCGAGTAGCTGAATGTTGGCCACCGTTACCTTCGATTGATATTTTTATATGGTACGTTCGATAAAAGCTGGGTACACAAGGGTACTGCCATACAGGTCGCTGGTTTAATGATTTTCTAAGTGGCTTTTAGGAGGTGATTAAATCCTTTTATGGTTGGAAAAGCAGAAAAGGAGTTATCCTGGGGTTAACATGAGATGGAAATAATTTCTCCGAGATAAAATGTTTTGAAAGGAAACATTTATGTAAATGAGGTCATGAATTGTTCCAGGGATTCATTGTTAAAAGTTTCTAGAATATGACTGACAACAATGCCCATTAATTGCTGTCCACCCACTCCCTTATTCTCAGTGCGGGACAGTATATTTTGTGTGATTCACAAACAATGTCATATTTGGTGCTTTGTTCTTCACGGGGTTCATTTGTGGGATATTACATTTGGGACCTTCGGACCTAAATATAACTTTGTTTGAACAAAGTTAAGTTTCTCTGTACCCCAGTAGGTAATCGGTGTCGTGACTGTAAGATTTTCCATAGTCCTCAAATCCATTCAGCTAATCAGTCCTTCAGAAATTGACATTGTAATTGTAACTGAAATCCTGTCCATGTTGTAGACTTCAGATTTCTTAGGTGATGCACACTGCTCTTGGTACTCTACGGCTGAATATAAGCATTAAACATGTCCTGTGGTTTATCCTCAGATTGTCATTTAGGAGAAAGGTCTCAAGCTGGGCTGAATGCCGTGCACTCATAGTCCCAGCTACTTGGGAGGCTGAAGTGAGAGGATCGCTTGAGCCCTGGCGTTCAAGCCCAGCCTGGGAAACACAGCAAGACCTCATTGCTAATAAACAAACAAACAAAGAAGTAAATAAATAAAGGTTTCATGGTATAGGAAAACACAGATTCAAAGTTTGTGCCTAGTGGCTGGTAATGTTGCAGACATAACTCCTTAGTGAACCGTACCACTTAAAAAAAGACGGTAAGTTTGAGGATATGTGTATTTTTTACCACAATTGAAAGAAAACCTCCTCTCTTCCTAAACTTCAGTGTAGTTGTCATATATTCTTTAAAATTTTTACTGTGTCTATATTCAAGATGAAACATTTATGGAAAATTTGCAAGAATAGTACAACGAACTCATATACTTTTCAGCTAGATTCACCAGTTGTTAATAGCTTTCTCTCCGTAGGTTTCATATCTCTTCCCTCCCTCTCTTACCCGGCTGCCCACACACTCACACCCACCCACACGGGGATATATGTTGACTGTTATTAATGCTGACTTGTTTAGATAAAGTTTCAGGTATCATGGTCCTTTCCCTATGTACTCGAGGGTGTGTATATCGTCAGCACAAAGAGAAAGTCATTTCTTGGATCATCACTGCAGAAAGATCAAAATCAGGAAATTTAACAATGAGAAAATGCAGTCATTTAATACGCAGTGCATACTCAAATTTTGCCAGCTCCCCAGACAACTTCTTTCTTCCTTT
>NW_012104198.1:1742172-1743973 GCF_000951045.1 Mandrillus leucophaeus | reverse complement strand
ATAGCAAAACTTGTTTTTTTTTCTTTATTTGCATGCCCACACATATTCCCCAGCCCGAGCAGTTCAGTGATGAAGTGGAACCACCAAAACCTGAAGAAGGGGAACCAGCAACTCAAAGTCAGGATCCTGCACCTGCTCAGGAGGGAGAGGGTGAGGGAGCATCTGCAGGTCAAGGTGATGGAAAGGGAAGAAGAATGCCTGCTTGTGTGCCCGTGTGTGTGCGTGTGCGTGTGTGCATGTGTGTGTGTGTTATGCATTGTCACAGAGCAGGAACAGGAGGAAAGAAGTCAATGGAAAGAATGCCTGAATTTGACTGGAAAAGCCAGGAGGCTATGTACTTTGCAGCTTAGCTTAGTTAAATCCCTCACTATGATAAAATTTCTCGACTTTATGAATGAGAGAATAGAGGTGCCGGGATTGTGTTTTATCCGAGAACCCTTGACTGGTGAAGACACAATTTGTACTTTTTTCCAAGGTTTGTGTCTTCCTATCATCTGTGTTGCTATACAGAAGGAAATGATTTTGCTGAAAATGCTTAAAACTCAAATGCTTTCCTGTAAGGTAGCTTAGTACTGGCCCAAGAAGAGACCCAGTTCAGAGGAGCAGGAGCAGCTCCAAAAACCGAGTAGCTGAATGTTGGCCACCGTTGCCTTCGATTGATATTTTTATATGGTACGTTTGATAAAAGCTGGATAAACGAGGATACTGCCATACAGGTAGCTGGTTTAGTGATTTTCTAAGTGGCTTTTAGGAGGTGATTAAATCCTTCTATGGTTGGAAAAGCAGAAAAGGAGTTATCCTGGGATTAACATGGAATGGAAATCATTTCTCCGAGATAAAATGTTTTGAAAGGAAACATTTATGTAACTGAGGTCATGGATTATTCCAGGGATTCACTGTTAAAAGTTTCTACAATATGACTGACAACAATGCCCATTACTTGCTGTCCACCCACTCCCTTATTCTCAGTGCGGGACAGTATATTTTGTGTGATTCACAAACAGTGTTATATGTGGTGCTTTGTTCTTCACGAGGTTCATTTGTGGGATAATCAATTTGGGACCTTCGGACCTAAATATAACTTTGTTTGAACAAAGTTAAGTTTCTCTGTACCCCAGTAGGTAATGGGTGTCATGACTGTAATTTTCCATAGTCCTCAAATCCATTCAGCTAATCAGTCCTTCAGAAATTGACATTGTAATTGTAACTGAAATCCTGTCCATGTTGTAGACTTCAGATTTCTTAGGTGATGCACACTGCTCTTGGTACTCTACGGCTGAGTATAAGCATTATGCATGTCCTGTGGTGTATCCTCAGATTGTCATTTAGGAGAAAGGTCTCAAGCTGGGCTGAATGCGGTGCACTCATAGTCCCAGCTACTTGGGAGGATGAGGTGAGAGGATCACTTGAGCCCTGGCGTTCAAGCCCAGCCTGGGAAACACAGCAAGACCTCATTGCTAATAAACAAACAAACAAAGAAGTAAATAAATAAAGGTTTCATGGTATAGGAAAACACAGACTCAAAGTTTGTGCCTAGTGGCTGGTAATGTTGCAGACATAACCCCTTAGTGAACCGTACCACTTAAAAAGAGTTAAGACGGCCAATTTGATGATATGTGTGTTTTTTACCACAATTTAAAGAAAACCTCCTCTCTTCCTAAAGTTCAACGTAGTGGTCATATATTCTTTAAAATTTTTACTGTGTCTATATTCAAGACGTAACATTTATAGAAAATTTGCAAGAATAGTACAACGAATTCATATACTTTTCACCTAGATTCACCAGTTGTTAATAGCTTTC
>NW_012104198.1:1740063-1741245 GCF_000951045.1 Mandrillus leucophaeus | reverse complement strand
TTCGTTACATTGCACAGGTTGGTCCCGAACTCCTGGCCTAAGGTTATCCACATGCCTCGCCCTTTGAAATTTCCAGGATCACAGACGAGAGCCACGTAGCCCGAACCCAGCATTATATTTTTAATAGCAGAGAGGTAACAGTACTGCCTCTGTAATACTCGAGTTCTTATATAGAAAGGTTATTTGAAACGTAGTTCAGGCCCCAGCACCCGACTGTTAGGCTGTGAAATATGGAAACAAACTGAGTCAAAGCCATGTTGAATTAAAAGTTTTCAGTATAAATCCTTGAACCAATAGCTCATAATTTTCAGATGCTTTTGTAAAGGTCTACTTTTAACAAATATATAACACATTTGTGACACCCATCACTCGGTGTGAAAAATGCCGAAGCACTGATGCAGGTTCTAATACCAGCTATTACAGCCTTGGTGAGATTCTGAGTGAGTCCTTTCACTTCTAAACCTGTCTTTGGTTCTTAAGAAAATAGTGAGTTGAAGTCAGAGATTTTAAAACCATTTTCCCTTCTGGTTCTTTCATACTCTGATCCTGTTGCATCGAATGCATGGGATACAGAGATCATCTGCTTCACATGATGTGTTGATCCCAAATCATGAAACCCTGGCGTGAGTCATCTGAAAATCTCTAAATTGAGATTTCATTGCTACTAAGAAAGTGAGCCTGCACTCTGCTTCATCTTAGTTTTTCCATGTGGAGAGCTGAATACCTATCGTAGCATCCTGTCAAATAGTGAATTCTCCCGCTTCTTTGTTTGTTTGAGACAGTCTCAGTCTGTCACCCAGGCTGGAGTACGGTGGTGTGGTTTCAGCTCACTGCCACCTCCGGCTCCCTGGCTAAAGCCATCCTCCCACCTCAGCCTCCTGAGTGGCTAAAAGTACATGCACAAGCCACCGTGCCTAAGTTTTTTTTGTTTCTTTTTTTTTTTTTTTTTAACTTTTTCTTAAACTTTTTGTTTTGCCGAGATGAGGTCTCACTGTGTTGCCCAGGCTGGGATTCTCTGGCTTTTAATGAACAATTGCTTTTAAAATCTTTCCTCACGGAAACCTTGAGTGACAGAATTATCAAGTGGCGAGAGACTGGTTAGTTCCTATCCTCTGTGGCATGTAGGTCAGTGATGCTCAGCATGGGTGTGAGTAAGATGCCTATGCTATGCACGCTGCCTGC
>NW_012104198.1:1658873-1739440 GCF_000951045.1 Mandrillus leucophaeus | reverse complement strand
TTCATTTGAATCTATGTTGAGTTTCATCAAACAGTGCATCTATTTCGATGACCACAGCATTTTTTCCCATTCATCTGTTAATATAGTGAATTCGATTAATAAAATTGTAGGTTTTTAAGTTCAATTTTAAAAACTTGAGACAGGGTCTCACTCTGTCATCCAGGCTGGGGTGCAGTGGTGTTATCAGAGCTCACTGCAGCCTTGACCTCCTGGGCTCAAGCGATCCTCCCACCTCAGCCTCCTGAGTAGCTGTGAGTCTAGGTACATGCCACCACGCCCAGGTAATTTTTTAACGGCTTATTCTTTGTTTTTTGTAGTGATGAGATTTTCTGATGTTGCTTAGCCTGGTCTTAGTCGAAGTCCGGAGCTCAGGATCTGGGCAGCGCTGCCTCCCAGGATACTAGGATTGCAGGCGTGAGACTTGGCCTGATCAGGTGACAGAGTGAGACTCCGTCCGTCTAATTAAAAAAAAAAAGTGTTTCGAGAATCAGACATACCATTAGTAAGGATTCACAAAGGGCTGTTCTATGGGCAACACTACAGATATGACTTTTGAGAGGATAAAGGACGATAAAGGAGCTATACAAGAAATTTCTTGAGATTTCCAAAAAGATTACTTTCTGACTAAGGAGAAGTAGGGGTCCATCTGAGGGTCTACCTTAGCCACCATTTTTGCCTTGGAAAATAGAAGTTTTCTGATAAAATTAGTAAGTTGCAATCACTAGAAAGGAGGCTTAACTTCAATGTGATTGCTAAAGTTTAAGAAAAGGAGACAAGGAAACCATGGGCAGCAATTGTATTCAACTCTTTAAAGCTCCTGGAAGGCAGTAAGCAGTTCCTGACAAAACAAAGATCCAATTCCAAGGACAAGTGTAAAGGGTGAGGGGGAAGAGGTTGGTTGTTCAGCACTAGAGGAGGGATGCTCTGCCTTAGAGATGATAAGAATATTTATCCAAAAACTTGGAAATAGAGCAAGTGGAGATCAGTGTGCCTTGTGTATGTATGTATGTATGTATGTATGTATGTAGAGATAGTTTCTCACAGTTGCCCAGGCTGGAGGGCAATTGTATGATCAAGCTCACTATAACCTCAAACTCCTGGGCGCAAGCAATAGCATGTCTTTTTAATGTCATATTGGTGCACTGTTTAACAGGCTCGCCCAGGAAATACTGAATTCTGTAGGTAGAATGTGCCTTTCTTTGATACACTGTCTACTATTGATCAAAAGCCTAGACTCTGTGAAGTTTTCTATTAACTTGCAGATGTTTGTCCAGTAGAGAAACAAATGATTTTTGTTCTGTCAAAAAGATAACTCCAAAGGATATGGTTTTATTGCCCTGTGACACATTAATCAGTTTTGTACCTAACAGTATTAATCGAATATTCTTTTTTATAAAGGATTATATAAATCCAGTTCCTCAAATGCTCTTGGAACCAGCATTACCATACTGCTGGTTCCTCAGTGATAAGTTGAATGAAATATTTGATACTTTGAGGTAAACATAGAGATGCACTACCCAGACCACCTTTCAAGGAAAGACTCCCTGTGCAGCTGCACGGAGTGCGGTGGGCAGGCAGCCTCCAGTTGTCAGCTCCATCAGGGTTGGCTCCAGCTGCAAAGAGCTACCTCTTGAAGATCATGCCCTTTCCCCAAAACAGGGGACACTCTGCTGCGCTGTCCCTGCTCCAGAGCTCCCCGCTGGGTTGGCCAAGGCTTTGTGTGGCCTGCATCCCATTCAGCTCTCCCTCTGCCTGATCCTGTTTATTGAGCCGTTCCTTTCATATCAATTGATCCCCAATAAATCTCTTGTACCCAAAACTTCATCTTAGCAACTGCCTCAGGAAAATCCGCCCTGTGATAGGTAATACTGGGAAGGGTCTAAGAAAGTAAGAGACGGACGGGCCCAGTGGCTCACACCTGTAATCCCAGCACTTTGAGAGGCCAAGAAGGGCAGATCACGAGGTCAGGAGATCGAGACCATCCTGGCTAACATGGTGAAACCCCGTTCTACTAAAAATACAAAATATTAGCCAGGTGTGGTGGCACGTGCCTGTAGTCCCAGCTACTTGGGAGGCTGAGGCAGGAGAATCACTTGAACCTGGGAGGCAAAGGTAGCAGTGAGCCGAGATCGCACCACTGCACTACAGCCTGGGTGACAGAGCAAGACTCCAAACGAGAGAGAAAAAGAGAGAGAGAGAGAGAGAGGAGGGAGGGAGGGAAAGAGAAAGAAAAAGAGAAAGAGAAGGAAGGGAGGGAGGAAGGAAGGAGGGAGGGAAGGAAGGAAGGAAGGGAGGGAGGGAGGGAGGGAGGGAGGGTAAGAGATAAGATGGGGATTTGGAGCTGGATCATTCACCATCAGCTGGCAATGAGGACCCCGTCCTTGGCGGCAGGTGGAGCACAGACAGCCCCTGGTACAAAATAGGGGTTTGGCTGTTAAAGCTTTCACTGCTTGTGAATTGGGAGGCTATACAGGTGGGAAGGAATGCATGACTGGATAAGATGTATCAGGCGTTAGAGACATATGAGGGAAACAGTAGGTGAAAGGATCTAAGGGTAAAAGCATTGGATGGCTATTGCAAGTACCACTGATGCTCTACAAAAAGATAATGCTATTCAGACAACTGGACTGTGACAAATGACTGAAAGCCAGATGTGAACACCAGAAGGCCTCCTTATTTGCATTCAGAATCCCAGCTTATGACAGGCAGCTCCAGATGCATGATGTCTAAATGCTCCATGGCCAAGCATTCCATGTCTACCACAGCCCAGCAACACATCAGGACCTTTTTTTTTTTTTTTTTTTTTTTTAAGAGGAAACAGTGCTCACCGTTTTTATTTTTAAGATTCTGAAATCTCTTCTTTGTTACCCACTTAACCATTTCCAAGTGTATGGTCCAGTGGTGTTAACTCAATTCACATTGTTGTGAAACAGATTTCTAGAACCTTTTCATCTTGCATAACTGAAATTATTTTCTTTTCTTTTCGTTTTTTTTTTTTTTTTGAGATGGGGTCTCGCCCAAGCTGGAGAGCAGTGGTGCAATCTTGGCTCTCTGCAACCTCTGCTTGCCTCCCAGACTTAAATGATCCTTCTACCTCAGCCTCCCAAGTACCTGGGACCACAGGACTGCGCCACTACACCCAGCTAATTTTTTGTATTTTTGATAGAGACACGGTTTCGACATGTTGCCCAGATTGGTCTTGAACTCTTAGGCTCGAGCAATCTACCTGCTTCGGCCTCCCAAAGTATTGGGATTACAGGCGTGAGCCACTGCACCCAGCTGCATAACTGAAATTCTATACCCATTAAACAACTCCCCATTCTCCCACTCCCCTCAGCCCCTGGCATCCCCCATTCTGCTTTGTCTCTATGATTTTGACTTCTCTAGGTACCTCATAATATGTGGAATTATATAGTATCTGTTCTTTTGTAACTAGCTTATTTCACTTAACATAATGTCCTCCACGTTCATCCATGTTGTAGCCTGTATCAGGATTTGCCTGGGCCTTTTTAAAAAAAAAAACAATTCACACATTGTCTCGCTATGTCGCCCAGGCTAGAGTGCGGTGGAGTGATCATGGCTCACTGCAACCTCGGCCTCCCAAAGTACTGGTATTACAGGCATGAGCCACCAGGCCCTGCCCAGGGTGTATTTTTAAGAAATGTATAATTCTCCACTGTAGATGTCATGGGCCTGCTCCAGAACCTCAGGAGTCTGAGCTTGGATACGCTCACTGGGGCTTACTACGAATTCTATACCATATTTTCCCACCACTGATACTTCCAACACTCTAGTGGCTGCCAGGTCACATGGCCCAAGCAGTAGAGTTGTTTGAACTGCATCCTGAACCTGCTATGAGGCGCTTTCCTGCTCTGGGTTCCATTCAAAGCTGGTAGCCTTCTGTATCATGTGGTATATGGGCCAAAGCAACATTCCCAGGTGTCAAATATGCTGCCTGCAGAATCTGATGAAGCCCACCAGGCATTGTCCCTCCTTCATGGTGGGAGATGCAAGATGCAATCATCTGTCCCTTACTTTGTGGATTTTTTTGGTTTTTTTTGTTTTTGTTTTGAGGCAAAGTCTCACTCTGTCGCCCAGGCTGGAGTGCAATGGCGCAATCTCAGCTCACTGCAACCTCCGCCTCCTGAGTTCAAGCGATTCTCCTGCCTCAGCCTCCCGAGTAGCTGGGATTACAGGCACATGCCACCATGTCCAGCTAATTTTTGTATTTTTTGTAGAGATGGGGTTTCACCATGTTGGCCAGGCTGGTCTTGAACTCCTGACCTCAGGTGTTCTACCCACCTCGGCCTCCCGAAATGTTGGGATTACTGGCGTGAGCCACGGCGCCTGGCCTGAACATCTTTTGTATTTGTCATCATCTAAGTTTTTTATGTTTCTTCCTGTCGATATCTTCTTACCACTTTATCCGCTACACCAATTCTCCGTATCCGTGCAAATGCTCCTCATCCATCAAGTTTCAGTCTCATCTCCTCCATGAGTAACATTTCCCCAAGGACATCATGTGCTCTTTGAGGGTAGTAATTGTGTCCTTTACAATTTTTTTACAACTTTATTGAGGTACATTTATTGACATACAATACATGGCACACATTTAAATTGTACAATTTAGTGAGTTTTGACATATGTTTACACTATGAAACCATCACCACAATCAATAGAGTGAACATATTCATCAACCCTGAAAGTGTCGTCATGCCCTTTTGTCATCCCTCCTTCTGGGCCCTCCCTGCCACCACCTCATCAGAAAATCGAAGATCTGCTATCTGTCAGTAAAGGTATTTTTCATTTTCTATAATTTATATAAATGGAATCATACAGTATGCATTCTTTTTTGTCTTCTTTTATTCATATTACTGTAAGATTCATCCAAATTGTTGCACGTATCAATAGGTCATTTATTTTCATTACTGAGTAGGATTTTATTGTGTAAATATAATACAATTTATCTATTCACCTATTGATGAACATTTGGGTTGTTTCCAGCTGTGGGCTATTACAAATAAAGCTGCTCTGAACATTTGTGTACAAGTCTTTCTTGGACTTATACTATCATTTCTTTGGGGTAAATACCTAGGAGTGGAATGGCTGGATTATATGTATATGTTTAACTTTTTAAGAAGCTGCCAAATAATTTTCCAAAGTGGTTGTATCTTACATTCTTACCAGTGGTGTATAAGGGTTCTAGTTTCTTCACATTCTCATCAGCACATAGTATGGTCAGCTTTTAAAAAGTTTTTAGCCATTCTAATAAGTGTGTACCTGCAGAATGGTATCTCATTGTGGTTTTATTTTGCATTTCCCTGGTGACTAATAACGTTGAGCATCTTTTTATGTGCTTCTTTGCCAGTTGAGTGTCTCCTTTGGTGAAGTGTCTGTTCAAATTCTTTGCCTATTTTTTTTTTTTTGGTTGCTTGTTTTCTCATTTTTCAGTTTTAAGAGTTCTTTATAAATTCTGGATAAAAGTCCCTTATCAGATATATGCTTTGCAAATATTTTTTCCTTGTCTGTGGCTCATCAGTTTATTCTCCTGCATCTTTTGAAAAGCAGAAATGTTTTAGTTTTGATAAAGTCAAATTTATTAATTTGTTCTTTTTCACTTGTTCTTTTGCTGTCATATCTAAGAAAACTTTGCCTAATCCAACATCACAAAGATTTTGTCCTACAGGTTTTATAGTTTGAGGTTTTATGTTTAGGTTTATGATCCATTTGAAGTATTTTTGCACATGGTAGGAAGCATGGCTTGAGGTTCTTTGTTCTTTTTTCAGCATATGGATATCCAATTGTTCTATTGCCATTTATTTGTTGAGATTATCCTTTCTCTACTGCGTTTCCTTTGTACCTTTGTAAAATATCAGTGATCTGTATCTTTGTAGGTTTATTTCTTGAATGTTTTCTGTTTCATTGGTCTATTTGTCTACCTTGATGCCAAAACTACACTCTTTTAATTACTATAACTTTATGTTATAGTGGAATGGCTCCCCAAAGATATCCATGCTGTAATCTCTGAAACCTGTGAATTTGTTATGTAACACTGGCGAAAATGACTTTTTAAAAAAATTATTTATTTTATTTATTTAGTTTTTGAGACAGAGTCTCATTATGTTGCCCAGGCTGGAGGGCAGTGGCGCAATCTCGGCTCACTGCAGGCTCGACCTCCTAGGCTCAAGTGATCCTCCCATCTCAGCCTCCTGAGTAGCTGGAACTACAGGCATGTGCCACCACACCTGGCTACTTTTTTTTATTTTTTTTTGTACAGATGGAGTCTTGCTATGTTTCCCAGGTTGGTCTCAAACTCCTGGTCTCAGGCGATCCTCCCACTTTGGCTTTCTAAAGTGCTGGGATTACAGGCCTGAGTCACTGCACCTTGCTGGCAAGGACTTTGCAGATGTAAATAAAGTTATGGACTTTAAAATAGGGAAATTATCTTGGATTATTTGGGTGTGCCCAATCTAATCACATGAACCCTTAAAGCAGATAGCTTTCTGCAGCCGAAGTCAGAGAGATAAGGCGATAGAGTCAGGTAGGAGAGATGCAGCAGAGAGATGCGAGAAATCAGAGAGATCCCAAGAGTAAGAAGGATTCCACACACTGTTGCTGTCTCTGCGATGGAGGAGTCCACAGAAAGGACCAAAGAGGACTCTAGGAGTAAAGAGTGGCTTCCAGCTGACAGCCAGCAAGACAACAAGAACCCCATTTCTGTAACTGCAAGGAACTAAATTCCCTCAACAGCCTGAATAACCCTGGAAGTGGATTCATAGCCCAACTGAACTACTGACTTACAGGAACTGTGACTTAATAAATTTGTATTGTTTTAAAGGTCTGTGATAATTGTTATGTCAGCAATAAAAATTAATATGCTTTATGATGTCTCGAAATCAGGTAGTGTTAGTCCACCTTTTTCCTTTTTCAAAGCTGTGTTGACTGTTTTCAAATTTATTGGTGTAAAGTTTATAATATTCCCTTAAATCACCTTTAATATCATTTAAATATCGTAATATACCCCTAGTTATCCTTCTAATAGAATCAGTAGTGATGTTACCTCTCTCATTCCTAATATTGACCATTTACGCTGTTCCATCTGGTAATCCTTTGTCAACTCTGTAAACCAAAACTAAAATTCTAAGCCCCTCACTCATCTGAATGGACCCCTTCTCTCAGCCAAGAGTATTCCAAAGTTAACCTGAAAAACTAGTTTAGGTCATGATGGGAAGGAGGAGTAGGACATGCCCCATTATGCCCTCCTCCCTTTTAGAATTCTGGCACAGCTGACCAGTATTAACATTGAAACAGACCTTAAGGCTGACAAAGCAGACTCTTTGTAATAAGAAGATATCAAATTCCAGCCTGACTCTAGTATAGCATCACATGACAGATAGCATGCCCTGAAATAAATCAAAGTATTTTACCCCAAATTATGTTTCTTTGCCATATCTTGAAATAGTCCTGCAAAGCTGTCTCTTATGGGGAAAATCTACACTCTGAAGAGAATCCCCTTCCTTTTCCAGGCCTTTTCCCTGATCCAGGAGAGAATCAACTCTGGTAAGAAACATTTACAATCTATTCTCTCTGAAGCCTGCTACCCGGAGGCTTCATTGGCATAATGGGAACCTTGGTCTCCACAACTCCTCCTTTACCCAGACATTCCTTTCTGTTGATTCTGTCTGCATAATGGAAACCCCGGTGTCCACAACCCCTTATCTTAACCTAGACATTCCCTTCTATTGATTCTAGGTCTTTAAACAATAACTTAACTCTTTCAACCAATTGCCAATCAGAAAATCTTGAATCTACCTGTAACATGGAAGGACCCTCACACTTGGAGTTGTCCTGTCTCTCCTGACCGAACCAATGTACATCTTACATGTGCTAATTGATGTCTTATGTCTCCCTAAAATGTATATAACCAAACTGTACCCCAACTACCATGGGCACATGTTCTCAGGATCTCCTGAGGGCCGTGTCACAGGCAATTGGTCACTCATATTTGGCTCTGAATACATCTTTTCAAATACTTTACAGAGTTTGACTCTTTTCATCAACAACACCCATCGCATCTCTGAATCACTCCAAAGAAGGGGCTCCACAACCACTTCTGTTAACTTGTCAGTGGATTAGTTCTGTAGTTGTCACAGGATTCCCGGGGTGTTGCTTTTCTGGCTGGAAACCTCTGTGACCAGTAGCACCTTTGCCCAAGTTTTGCTCAGGCCCGTTGGGCTGGTTTCACCCACTTAGCCTGTCAGGCTGTGCTTGGCTCATGCTATTGCCCTGGACCCCACACCTGCCAAGGGCAAACCAGGCATGGAACAGAGAAGGGTGTGTGAGCAAGTGAGCATGGGGTCCAGCCACTGCACATAGTCAAGCATGTTGGCTGCTGCAGCGGGACAGGCAACTCCAGGTGCACCATGGATGCTGGCTCACTGCAAGGCTGCAGCTGGACCAGGCACACCGCAAGCAGCTTCCATGGCTGTCACTGGGGAACGGTGGTGCCTGGAAGCTTGGAGACTCCAGGAACCACAGGACCCCAAAGAGGAAGTCACAGTCCTGGCTCAGGGAGCACCCATGTCTGGGATCCCTGAAAGGCTGCAGTTCTTCTTTCCTTCTCCGCCTGCAACGTGGTGAGCAAGTGGTGTGTTTCAGCCCTGTTTGTGTTACAGCTCTTTCAACTCTGCCATTCGGCAGCTCCCGAGTTCTTGTCTTGTGTCCAGGAAGAATGAGGTACATGGACAAGTGGAGGGTGAGCAAGGTGAAGAAGAGCTTTATTGAGTGACCGAATAGCTCAGAGGAAACGCTGGAGTGGGTAGCTCCTCTCTGAAGGCAGGTCATCCTGTTGAGTGTTCAGCTCTCAGCAGAGAGGAGGCCCTGAAGTGGGTAGCTCTTCTCCAAGCAGGTTATGGTGATGTCTCCCAGAGTCTGGCTGAGTCCAGGGTTCTCATGGGCCTCAGAGGGGAGGAAGTGTGTGCTGACTGGTCTATGGGCAGCCATGGGTGGGCCCAGGAAAAACATCACCAGTTCCCCCTCTGGTCAGCATGACTGGAGGCCTTGCTTCCAGGCTTCAGGCCTTTCCCAGCCTGAAAGTAGGGCTTCACCAGAGACCCACTGCTTTCTACCCTAGAGCCTGTCTCTTATGGCTTTCTATGGTGCCCAACTTGTTCATGCCAAGGAGTGCCTGCAGGCCAGTGTGGAGCTGCCCTTAGCACCCCCTCGGCCTCCCTCCTGTGCTGGTCAGTGCCCAAAGTCTGGAGGGATCTGAGGGGGCAGGGGGCTGGCATGTCAGCACTGCCTAGGCTGTGATAGCACCTGGGCTTGGCCCCAACCTTGCCCTGAGATTGGAGCGGGCACTGGGAGTGTGGAGAAGCCAGGCAGAAGGAGCAGACCCCTCTGAGCCTGTGGGGGGACAGGGGTCTTCCTGGGATGCTGAGAGTGCAGAGATGCCCAGGTCTGCAGCTGTGACTTGGGTGGTTGCAGCTATGTCCAGGAGGGTGGGGCTCCTACCTGCTCCCAGGCCCCAATAACACAGGGACGCCTGGGTCTGGAGCCATGGCAGGGCAGCTGCAGCAGCTCCCTCCCCACCAACTTGGAAGGGACAGGGCTCCTGCTCGTCCCTGGCTCCCACCAGCTCCCTGTAGCTTGCAGCCCCGGCCGTACTGCTCCACTGTAGCCAGCATCTTGGCAGTAGCTGCTCCAGATGAGTTGCTGCTGCCATCATAGTCGCTCTGGTTCATCTGGCTCTCTCTGATAGTCTTAGCACCTGGAGTGCAAATAGGGCAACCTAGTCCTGCTTATGCTTCCTAAAATCCTAGGCTCCTTCATCTTCTTATGCCAGCTGGAGTATGGGCTCCCTTAAAGCAGGAAATAGTGCTGAGGTTCCTTCTTTTTCTTACATCCCTCTTGGTGCAGTGTACTACCGACCTGGGGACACGATAGGTATATGATGTATAAGTGAGGACTGGTTCTTTCCTCCTATAGTAAATATTTATGTTTTTGACCTGATTCCATTAATGTCCAAGTTGAGCTTTCTGTTTCAGAGCACATCCAATTATTCATGAATATTTATAGACATTACCTTTAATCACATGAGAGTATCCATTAGGGCAAGTTGCCCTCAGAGAAAATTACAGGGGCATGTGGGTTCTCTTCCCTATGGTGGTGGGTAGTGGAGCCACACCCAGGATTCCTTCTCTTCCTCCTGCCCATCAGCCCAAGACACTTAATATCACTCGTGTCCATGTGAAGAGACCACCAAATAGGCTTTGTGGGAGCAACAAGGCTGTTTATTTCACCTGGGTGCAGGCGGGCTGAGTCTGAAAAGAGAGTCAGCGAAGGGAGATAGGGATGGGGCTGTTTTATAGGATTTGGGTAGGTAAAGGAAAATTACAGTCAAAGAGGGGTTGTTCTCTGGCAGGCAGGAGTGGGGGTCACAAGGTGCTCAGTGGGGGAGGTTTTTGAGCCAGGATGAGCCAGGAAAAGGAATTTCACAAGGTAATGTCATCACTTAAGGCAAGGACCGGCCATTTTCACTTCTTTGTAGTGGAATGTCATCAGTTAAGGCAGGGGCAGGGCATTTTCACTTCTTCTGTGATTCTTCCATTACTTCAGGCCATCTGGGCATATATACGTGCAAGTCACAGGGGATGCGATGGCTTGGCTTGGGCTCAGATGCCTGACACTTCATATGAGGCTGCATGATCGCTTCTTTGTGTTTGAAGATGTCAAATTTCTTTCAGGCACTCACCTGCATCTTCTTTGGGGACATGGGCTGTAAGAGCACAGGATTTAAAGAATCCTTAAAGTTGTTTGAAAATAGTTATTGGGGCTAGGCATGGTGGCTCACGCCTGTAATCCCAGCACTTTGGGAGGCCAAGGTGGGTGGATCACCTGAGGCTAGGAGTTCGAGACCAGCCTGGGCAACATGGTGAAACCCCATCTCTACTAAAAATACAAAAATTAACTGGCACACAGGCATATGCCTGTAATCCCAGCTACTTGGAAAGTTGAGGGATGAGAATTGCTTGAGTCTGGGAGAAGGAGGTTGCAGTGAGCTGATATTGCACCACAGCACTCTGGCCTGGGTGACATTGTGAGACTCTGTTTCAAAAAAAAGAAAAAAGAAAAGAAGAAAGAAAGAAAGAAGGAAGGAAGGAAGGAAAGAAAGAAAGAAAATCTGTCTGGAGCCTCAGTTTGGCCACAGAACTGGTTATGTGACATTGAGCAAGTTTTATACATCATATGTGCCTCAGTTTCCTCATTTGCTGACTGAGATATCTAGCCTAGGGCAATCTTAAAGCTAACAGCCTTCAGTTCCCGTGTTTTATCTTCCAACATCAGCAACAAAAGCAGGAAGCCTCAGCACCCTGATATTTGCAGGAGTTTCTGGCCTGAGCCCCCATGATTTCTGGCTAAGCCATCCGAGGATTCTGCTTCTTTTTCAAACAGCTTCCTTCATCTTCCACCAGATTTTAATCTGAATGCCCAATAAAGTCAAATAGAGTTGGCCTCTGAAATGAAAATACTGTTACAAGTGGGAGAGAAACTGGAGGGTGAGTACTGCTAGAACATGAGAAATCTCTCTTGTGGGATTTCCCCCTGCACAGTTATTAAAGTTTTGAAGGGTACCAGAATATGCCACTCCAAAGTATGCCTCTTTGGCATATACATTATTTTGTGCTAAAGACCATTGATAACCAGCAGATGCAGGAAAAGCTCTTTACGTCCCCCTAACTGCCTAAAAATAGGCATTTATGAAGTGTCATGTTTATGGAAACAAACAAACAAAAAAAACAAAGGTTGATGGTTAGAAAAACTTTACACCCAGATTTTTAGTCCAGAGGGCAGTCATTCAAGGCTTTTAGGTGTTGGGCCGGAAGCATCTTTAGATGAAAGAGTGGGAATAGGCAGTGGCAATCCACTGATTTTTCTGATTTGCAGTGTCACAGTCATGGTTTTTTCTCAGAGCAGAGCATGAACAGATCCAGCTTCAGCTTGCAGGGCTTTTTAGATAGTCCCAATAAGGACCTGGGCAGTCAGGTCTTAGTTTTCAGTGGCATTAAGTCAGAGGGGTGAGAGAATAATTAGAAATGCTATTTACTGACAAAAAGCACAGAACAGCAGGATCCAGTTTACCAAGAGGTAAAAAGACAAAACAAAACAAAACGTTCAAAGATAGTGAACATGGCTAGAATTTGACAACCCACAAGGGTGTGCTATAGTTTCTCACAGAAACAGAATTTTTCTCTTTATAATCACTCTCGTTTCTATCAAAGATCATCAAAGGAAGACTAATTTGCTTACAAAGTAAGTATTGTCTCATTAAACTTGGCCTGATAAGTGCATAAGTGCAGCAAGAATAGTGACTGACCATATAGGCTCCTTTAAGTCTGCTTTGCTGGATCTTTTTTAAGGAATCTCAAAGTAGTCTTTCATTGATTGGTTGATTGATTGAGGTAATCACCCAGGCTGGAGGGCAGTGGTGCAGTCTTGGCTTACTGCAACCTCTGCCTCCTGGGCTCAAGTGATTCTCTCACCTCAGCCTCCAAAGTAGCTGGGACCACAGGCACGTGCCACCATGCAACCTCTGCCTCCTGGGCTCAAGTGATTCTCTCACCTCAGCCTCCAAAGTAGCTGGGACCACAGGCACGTGCCACCATGCCCAGATTATTTTTGTATTTTTGGTAGAGACGGGTTTTGCCATGTTGCCCAGGCTGGTCTTGAATTCCTGAGCTCAAACGATCTGCCCGACTTGGCTTCCCAAAGTGCTGGGATTACAGGTGTGAGGCACTATATATATATATGTTTGGAGACATAGTTTCACTCTTGTTGCCTAGGCTGGAGTGCAATGGCGCGATCTTACCTCACTGCAACCTCTGCCTCCCGGGTTCAAGCAATCCTCCTGCCTCAGCCTCCTGAGTAGCTGGGATTACAAGCATGTGCCACCACGCCCAGTTAATTTTGTATTTTCAGTAGAGATGGGGTTTCACCATGTTGGCCAGCCTGGTCTCAAACTCCTGACCTCAGGTGATCCACCTGCCTCAGCCTCCCAAAGTGCTGGGATTACACACATGAGCCACCAATATACTTGCCAATATATTGGCAAGTTTTCCAATATATTTTAAGATTCTTGGACCTGTCAGTAAGTGGCCTTCCTTATTCATCTGTAAGAAGAGGGATCCTGTAAGTCAGGTACCAAGCCGGTGTTCCAAGAGGGCTTTGTAAACATTGGCTCCATAAAGTCAACCTTAGTTCCTTATATCTGTCTGGTCTTATCTGATTCTATGTTCCTTATTCTTAAATATGACATTCCATTCAAATCCTTGGTAATATAACCAGTGTTTCTAATTTTGTCCTGTTTTAAGAACAGATTCTTATTGAACTTATGCAAATAACTATATTATTATGTATCCGATTACAGAACAGATCCTTATTGAACATATGCAAATATATTACCATGAAAATAATATTTAATAAGAGTTTCTGAATTCTGGAAGGATGAGACAGGGAGAAAAATAAATTTTTTCTTTTCACTTACAAAGATATAATCTATCAAATTGTTGTAAGTTATAAATAGTTTAAGAGAAAAGAGAAAAAGGGTTTTCTTAAATTTGGAAAATAAAACACTAAAGAACCTACAATGTTTCAAAAAGAAAGTCATAAAAATTATAATCATCTTCATCAGTTTATTCAGGGCCATGTAATTAATTTTTGTCCCACTTGATCTTGGGTTAGCAGCTTTATAAAGTCACAAGAATTTTTTTTTTTTTTTAAACCGGAGTTCTGGGAATTTTTACTCAGATCTTTTTTTTTTTTTTTTTTTTTTTATGGAGTCTTGCTCTGTCACTCATGCTAGAGTGGAGTGGTGCATTCTCTGCTCACTGCAACCTCCACCTCCTGGGTTCAAGTGATTCTCTTCCCTTAGCCTCCATAGCAACTGGGATTACAGGCGCCTGCCACCATGCCCGGATAGTTTTTAGTTTTAGTAGAAACAGGGTTTCACCATGCGGCCAGGCTGGTCTCGAACTCGTGGCCTCAAGTGATCTGCCCTCTTCGGCCTTCCAAAGTGCTGGGATAACAGGTGTGAGCTGTAGTGCCTGGCCAAGTTCAGTGGAATGATCTTAAAGTTATCAGAAACCCATACTTTGGAATACTTGTCATAGTCTTTTGTTTGAATCCTTTTGAAGATGGAGCGCTTTTGTTTTTTGCTTACAGGTAATTGTAAAATCTATCAGAGAAAAACCAAAATAATAATTGTCTGTGAATGACAAAATACTTAAAATAGCCATGGTTAAAGATCTAAGTCATTATAATGCAACTGATGATGAAATTTGGTTATTTCTGTGACATAGGATATTTTAACATAATATCCGGAATTAAGACTAATATACTGAAACATATAGATGGTAAAGACACTGACAAATTTTTAGGAATATTATACAATTTCTGAAACACTTGTACATGTGTATGTTTTGATTTTTCATAGAGGCGTGGGTCTTACTGTGTTGCCCAGGCTGGTCAAACTCCTGGCCTCAAGTGATCCTCTTGTCTGGGCCTCCCAAAGTGTTGGAATTACAGGCCACCATGCCCGGCCTGAAACACTTATATTAATAACATAGATATTTACAAATATAACCTAAAGAAGGTTAAGCATCAGTTCATATTTCACAATGATTCCCATATAATTTAACATATCAAATAAATCTAATTAGTTTAACATCTCTCTTTTACAAGGTGATAGAGAGAACAAGTCCTTTGAGATTTTACAGGGGCCCTCTGGGAAATCTCAGTCAGTTTGAGGCAAAAAAGGATTTCATTTAGAATTTGATTTGGGGAAGTTTGTAAAAAAATGTCAAAAGGTTTGAACACCTGATTATATGAGATCATATGAGATCAAAAATCCTGATTATATGCAATAATAATCAGTTATATATTTAAACCAAAATGACAATAAAAGATTTCAAAGGCAAGTATAGAAAGTAACGTATGTATAAAAAATTGCTTAGCCCTTTCAATACTGAGAAAATTCCATTTCATTAAGTAATCAAAGGCTTGATAAAGACAATATGAAGCACAGAAAATGACTTTTTAAAACTTTTATTGATACATAATAACTGCACATATTTGTGGGGTACAGGTGATATTTTGATACATGCGTACTTAGTTCAAGTCAGGGTACTTAGGACTTCTATCATGTCAAACATTTATCATTTCTTTGTGTTAGGAATATTTCAAATCTTCTCTTCTAGCCTTTTTTTTTTTTTTTTTCTTAACACAGGGTCTTGACCTGTTGCCCAGTCTAGAGTGCAATGGTGCCATCATGGCTCACTGCAGCTTCAACTGCCCAGGCTCAAGTGATCCTCCCACCTCAGCCTCCTGAGTAGCTGGGACCACAGGCATATGCCACCATGCCTAGCTAACTTTTTAAATTATTTGTAGAGATGAGGTCTCATTATATTGCCCAGGCTGGTTTTGAACTCCTGGGCTCAAGCGATCCTCCCGTGTCAGCCTTCTAAAGTGCTGGAATTATAAGCATGAGCCACCATGCCTGGCCACTTCTAGCTGTTTTTGAAATATACAATAAATTGTTAACTATAGTCACCCTACTGTGTTTTCAAACACTAAAACTTGTTCCTTTTATCTAATTGTATGTTTGAAACTATTTGAAAAGACACAGAATCTTTATTTTCTATTACTTACTCAATAGGTAAAGAAAACCTCCTTACAATAATCCAATTTTTTCATTTTAATAGAGAAAGAAATTCACATTATAGTTTTGTATAGTACATTATTGATATTAAATCTAATTTTAAAAACTCTTATAATAAACTCATTCAATTAAAATAGACGACAATTTAATTGTCATTAAAATGACAAGCTAAAATGACAGGCTAAGGCTTGTTCGACCACAGGAGATAAGATTCCCTCTCTCTGTGTCTCTCTGTCTCTTTCTTTACATTTTATATTCATTTCAGTTTTTGTCCTTTATTTTCGCCTTTCAAAACAAAATTTAAGTAACCCCTAAACTAGAACAAAATTTCTCTCCTTTTCCCTTAACAAAAATGCACCCTTCATACCTCATACCTTTCCTTACCGAAGCACACCTTATTTTCCTTGCACACTTTGCATATAGAAATTTTTTCTTTATCCTTATTATTCCTGGTAGTTAAATATATTGATTAGAATTCTTAACGCTTAGTAATCTTCATTCTCAGTTAAAATTAGAAAGCAAGGAAGTGTAAACTGTCATATACCAACATTTTGTAGTAGATTAGCAAATTTATGGATATACCCTTTCATAATTCCTAGAGATATATACTTCCTTGTAGTATAATTTTTTGATGTGGCAAAGGGTATTTTTAGCAACAGGTTCCAATATCTTTAGTAGCTCTGTAAAAATTAAGAAGCCAAAAGTAGATGAATTTAAACTTATGTTTAGCAATTGATGTTGCAGTGTTTTATATTATTTGTTAATGATCTAGATATTCAATGATTATCTATCATTTAATGTAACTTAGTATACTTTTAGGATTTCAAGTAACCAAAAAGATTTTGGAACCATTTTCAAGCAAACATATTATAAAACATGTAATAGGCTGGGCACGGTGGTTCACGCCTGTAATCCCAACACTTTGGGAGGCTGGAGCAGGCAGATGATCTGAGGTCAGGAGTTCAAGACCAGCCTGGCCAACATGATGAAACCCCGTCTCTACTAAAAAAAAAAAAAAAAAAGCTGGGCGTGGTGGTGGGCACCTTAGTCCCAGCCACTCGGGAGGCTGAGGCAGGAGAATTGCTTGAACCCAGGAGGTGCAGGTTGCAGTGATGTGAGATCATACCACTGCATGCCAGCCTAGGTGACAGAGTGAGACTCTGTCTCAAAATCAATCAATCAATCAAGAAAACATACAATAGTTATTGTTGGAAGGTTTATTTATAAACTTTTATCCCACTTACACTCATTTAATTCACTTGTTATTAACAACTATGCATGAATTGTTCATGAAAATTTCACAAGACATTAAACAAAGCTAGCCATCATCTTAAGTTCTTTTTCTTGCTGACCAATTTTATAACACATGTATATTAGGCAAGTATCAAACATTACAGAACAAAGCACCCAAAAAATTAAACACATGGCTCCCCAGATTTGTTTTTACTGGTGTGCTTGATAAACACAAGCAATTTATTTATTTATTTATTTATTTATTTATTTATTTATTTAGAGACAGGGTCTCACTCTGTTGCCCAGGCTGGAGTGCAGTGGCGCCATCATGGCTCACTGCAACGTCCACCTCCTGGGCTCGAGTGATCCTTCCCCCTCAGGCTCCCTAGTAGCTAGGACTACGGGTGCATGCCACCACACCTGGCTAATTTTTGTATTTTTTGTAGAGAGGGGGTTTCACCTTGTTGCCTAGGCTGGCCTTGAACTTCTAGCCTCAAGTGATCCTCCTGCCCCACCCACCAGCAATTTGTTTTTATTGTACATTTGGTTTTTAGCTCAAATTTATAATTTTTAAATCTTAAATACCTAGTAGAGATAATATAACATTATTTAACCTGTAAACCCAAGAGAATAAAATCGCATGTCTGTATAATATCTAATGCCATCAACCCTGAAGACATGCTGTTTTTATTTAACCAACAATCTTTTTTTTTTTTTTTTTTTTTTTGAGGCAGTGTCTCATTTTGTCGCTCAGGCTGGAGTACAGTGGAACAATTATGGCTCACTGCAGCCTCGGCCTTCCCGGGCTCAGGTGATCCTTTCACCTTAGCCTCCCACCACCACGCCTGGCTAATTTTTGTATCTTTTGTAGTGATGGGGTTTCACTAGGTTGCCCAGGCTGGTCTCAAACTCCTGGCCTCAAGCAATCCTCCCTTCTCAGTCTCCCAAAGTGCTGAGATTACAGGTGCGAGCCACTGCACCTGACCTAACCAAAAATCTTAACTCAGCAATCTTAACCTAACTTTATTTACCAAAGATTATCCCAGATTATGTGAATTAAAAATAAAATGGATTGGATTCTAGTCTTCTAAGAGTTCTAGGAATGCTTAATTTACATAAGTGCTTAATTTATTTTAGGCCAATTAAAGCAGAGCTCTTTTACAGGATTTTATGAGTTAATTTTGACAGTACTATTGCAAGGTAGAAAATACCACATGTACATAGCATATATACATACATACATAGACAAATGTACAGGCAAATGCAAATAGAGATCTTATAGCTTTCATTTAAAATTTTTAGCTATGAATCAGGCAAAAGTAGTAATAAAAAGCTCACTAGTTTATATACAATAGTCAAATCCAAATTGTGTTTTTGGCAGATGGACAAATTAAGGTTACCTGTTTAATAAGGGTATAAATAATACCTCATTAAACCTCATTAGCTGGGACCACAGGTGCACCCCACCATGCCCGGCTAATTTTGCATTTTTTTTTGTAGAGATGGGCTTTTCGCTACGTTGCCCAGGCTGGTCTCGGACTCCTGGGCTCAAGGGATCAATCTGCCCTGGCCTCTCAAAGTGCTGGAATTTCAGATGTGAGACTCCGCACCAGGCCTGGATGTTTACATTTTTAAAATATGGTAAGATTTACAACTCCAAGAGACAGAAAAGTTGTAAGTTTTCTCTGAGAAGGGATTTAGGGGCACATTTGCTTACCGTTGGAAACCCAGGGCAATTGTTACTTACAGTTTTTTAGAAGGTGCAGATTTCTTTGTGGTGGGGGTCCAAAATGCATCCACAAAGGGAATTGCGTGGGAATGCCTGGAGCTGGTGGGGACTGGTTATAGAGTAAGGGGCAGTAAAACAACCTTGCTGTGTATTCTTGGGGGGTCAGAGGTTGGGGGGCTTTGTTAGCTAGTTGCTGGCTATCAGTGTTTGTATAAGTCCCACACCTTCCTGAGTGTCTTTTGTAATTCGTAACTTTTATTCTAAGTCTGATTTCTGCTTCCTAATCTAGTTAAGGGGGTTTTTGCTCTCAGAAGTGCACTCTCCCATTTCTTTTTTTCTTCTTTGCATCTGATCTTTCCATAGGTAGCAAGAGGATATTTGTTTCGGATGAGAGCTCTCTAAAGATTATTTTAGATGTCAAACCAAAGGATCTGTGTCTGGCCATCAGTGGATAGGACCTCTGAATGATACATCTACTCCCAGAAACCGTAAAGCCTTTTGATGGAAAGACCCAGAGGCAAATTTCCAGGCTGAGAATAAGTTTTTATCATGGACAAAAGAGACATCCCTGAAATGGGTGCAGATGATGTTGCCCCTGTGATTCCGAATAGGTCACTCCCAAAGATAGACATGGAATATGAAGACATTCGTTGTCACAGGTGGTAAGGAAACTCCAGTCTTCCACAAAAGTGAGACAGCTTCAATCACAGACCCACTAATCTGTGACACCAGGTAGGCAATACTGGGATAGGACTTTCCCTAGCACAAATAGGCGGCGAAGAAAAGACGCAGACTCAGCTCTGAAAATTGGCACAGTTGCTAGGCAAAGTATCTCGGGTCCTCATCCTGATAGCTCACCACCTACAGATGCAAGCCCAACAACCTGCAACTCCAGCAGAAAAACTAGGGAGAACGCGCTCTCACTGGATCCAAGCCAAGCTCTCAAGACACAAGATAAGATGGAAGAAAAATCTCATCTTTTTAAAACATTGGTGACCCACAGCAAAGTTGGTTCACATGGAAACTGGTCCGGTGAGAACTGTAAACTCACCAATCTGTGAGACTGACTCAAACAACAGGGTTATAGGATGTATGCCTGCATTTTACCCTATGATTCTTCCTCTTATGGCAAGTGACACAAAAGACAGAGACAAAAGGATATTGTGGCTACCCTTTGAGAGAGAGATGGATCAATAAGAAATGATCAAAGTCACACAAACCCAGAGAACTAACTTCATACAAATGTTTTCTCCTGTTAATCTAAACTTGGAAAGGAGACATTTTTACCACCTGGTCTTGACCATAGCCTGGAAATCTGGGATGCTGAGTTCAGGAAGAATTCTTAACTTTCTGCCAGTTTGGTCTGGGCTCCAGAGTTTTACTGTAGCCTCTGGGGTGAGTCAGGGACTTTGTTGGTTTTGTTCTCTATTGTATCCCTAGCACCTAGAACAGCACTCAGACACATAGCAGATTCTCAGAAAACTCTTGTTGAAGAATGGCTGGGAGCCAGGCACATTGCAAACATCACTAAGATGCACAGATGTCCTCCAAGGTGGGCATTTGAATGAGACTCAGAGAGGACAGGTCACTGCTATGGTTTGAGTATTTGTCCTCTCCAAAATTTATGTTGAAGTTTAATTCCCAATTTGGTAATGTGGAGAGGTGAGACCTTTGAGAGGTGATTGGGCCACGAAGGCTCTGCCGTCATGAATGGATTAAACGGTTAATGAATTAACGGGTTACTATGGGAGTGGGACTGGTGGCCCTATAAGAAGAGGAAAAGAGACCTTAATTAGCACACTCAGCCCCCTTGCCATGTGATACCATACCTATCTGCACCGCCTGAGGACTCTCGGAGAGTCCCCACCAGCAAGACCATCCTACCTAGATGTGCCCCCTCAACCTTGAACTTAGCCTCCAGAACCGTAAGAAATAAATTCCTTTTCCTTATAAATTACCCAGTCTCAAGTATTCTGTAATAGCAACACAAAACCACTAAGACACCAGGCAAGTGGAACAGCATTGACTTACCCAAGAAGAGACACTGGGCTCGCCAGGTAGCATCAGTTTAGCTAATTAATTATGAACACTCTTGCTGTTGTTCAGGTATTTAGTGCTGGGGATGTGCTAACTGCTTTTCGGAAATTTTCTAACTTCATTCTCACAATATCTTTTGAGGAGGTGCTGGCCCCATTATGACCTCTGTGTTACAGATAAAGCAACTGGGGCACAGAGATGATATGTGATCTTGCTTCCAGGTCACTCAACTAGTGGATAATGAATTCAAGGTTCAAACCCCGTCTATCTGTGGCGGAAGCCATTGTCCCGAGGGCCTCGGTTAATAGTAAGAGCTAACTCTCAATGGGCAGCTGGGCTCTGTTACAGACACTTTACCTGTGCTAAATCATTTCATCTCCACAGCAACACTGTCAGGAAGGTGCCTTTATTTCCCCATTTTACAGAGAGTGAAACTGAAGCACAGAGAGTTTAGGCAACTTGCCCAAAATTAAATAGTTGGGAAATGGATTAAAACCCTGGAAGTCTTTCGGTGCTTTATGGGGTCTTATGGAGGCTTCGTTATGATTAAACCATTGACCATTGGTGATCGACTCAATCTCTAGCCCCTCTCTCCTCCTTAGAGGTTGCAGGTGGGGAGGAAAGTCCTAATCCTCTAATCCTGCCATAGTTTTCCGGTGACCAGCCCATCCTGAAGCTACCTAGCACTCTCAGCCACCAGTCGTATTATTAGCGTACAGAAGACACTCATCACTCCAGAGATTCCAAGAGCCTTGTGTTAGGAACCGGGGACTAAGGCCAAATATTATAACAAAAGATGCTTCTACCATCCCTGTCACTCAGGAAATTACAAGGGTTTTAGAATCTCGGTGCCAGGAACAGGAGATGAAGTCTAAATGTGCATTTCTTATTATATCAGAATATCATGGTTGGTTTTCAGCTGGTACAGAGGGTACAAAAGGTGCAGCAGGTACAGACTCTCATGGGTATCTCAGAGGGGTGGCTGGATCTCTCTGCTACCCCCCTGTCCCCAACCCCCCTCACAAATTTAACCCTTGATTTTGATTTTGGTGACAAAGTGGAGTCTTCTTTTTGTTTGACAGTTTAATAATCATTGTGTTGACCAAAATTAAGGCTGTTGAGGCAGAAATAATTTCATAAAGGTTTATTGGAAGTCAAATGTGAGGATTGACCTGGGAAGACACACCAACAAAAAGTTGGTGTTAAGAGTCTGTTACAAGTTGGAAGGCTTTGATAAGAAAGTTTAGGGGAAAGGAGGGGGATTTCTCAGTTGGAGTTGTCCTTTTTCATTGGAGGTTACAGTACAGCGGTTACAATCATTGGCTAGAGGTGACAACAAACCAGCTAAAAAATTTTATTTTATTTTTTGAGACAGAGTCCCGCTCTGTCACCCAGGCTCTGGAGTACAGTGGCGCGATCTCGGCTCACTGCAACCTCCGCCTTCAGGGTTCCAGCGACTCTCCTGCCTCAGCCCCCAGAGTAGCTGGGATTACAGGCGCCGGCCAGCACACCCTGCTAATGTTTTGTATTTTTTGTAGAGACGGGGTTTCGCCATGTTGGCCAGGCTGGTTTTGAGCTCCTGACCTCAGGTGATCCACCCGCCTCAGTCTCCCAAAGTGCTAGGATTACAGGTATGAGCCACCGCAACTGGCCGCTAAAATGTTTTATGCACAAGACAATCCATAAAACTTTATGATTTAGAAACAAATCAGTGTCCTTTTCAATGTCAGTTATTGCACTCTTCCAATAATGTTATCTCAAAATTTAAACATCATTCTGACACACACGCCCCCCTTTTTTTTTTTTTTTTTTTTTTTTTTTTTTTTGAGACAGGGTCTGGCTCTGCTGTCCAGGCTGGAGTGCAGTGGCGTGATCTTGGCTCACTGCAACTTCTACCTCCTGGGTTGAAGCAACTCTTGGGCCTCAGCCTCCTGAATAGCTGGGATTACAGGCATGTGCCATCACTCCTATGGCTAAAATTTTTGTATTTTTAGTAGAGACGGGGTTTTACCATGTTGTCCAGGCTGGTCTCGAAATCCTGACCTCAAGTGATCCACCTGCCTCAGCTTCCCAAAGTGTTGGGATTACAGACCTAAGCCACTGCCTCTGGCCCACTTGTTTATATGTATGTGTATATATATGTGTGTTAGAGACAAGGTCTTGCTCTGTTGTCCAGGCTGGAGTGCAGTGGTGAGATCATAGCTCAATGTAACCTCCAACTCCTAGGCTCAAGCAGTCCTCCCACCTTGGCCCAGAGTGCTGCAACTGTAGCACCTCGGCCGTTGTTAGATATTATCAATCCTAATAAGATTGAAGTATTTATTCTAAACAGCACTCACTTTAATCTGGGTCTAGTATAGCCAGTTTAGAGGTTAAGACTCTATTTTTAAAACTGGAGTACATAGGGCACAGTGCATGAGTGTTTGGAACTATTGAGACTGTGACTCCAAGGGCCTGTGGGTATTTTCTGCAGGGCCCAGTGCTGTTTGTGTGATCTCACACCAGAAGGCAAAGTTACACTCTGAACTGCCCAGCGTCAGACATCTTGGTGCCAGCAGGACAGGGGTCAGCTTCTGTATATCCTTGTGGAATGAATGGCATGGAGGTCCCTGTGGAAGTTTCTCTCTCTCTCTCTCTCTCTCTCTTTCTTTCTCACTCTCTCTCGCTCTCTCTAACACACACACACCACACACACACACACGCATGCACACACACACACACGTGCACTCACACACACACACATGCATGCACACACACACGTGCGCACACACACGTGCGCACACACACACATGCACACACACACACACGTGCACACACACACACATGCACGCACAACCAGGGATCAGGGGCTTCTGACAAGCCCCTGTCATTCAACTATTTCTATGTGTGTTTGTAGAGCATCTGAAACTTTTCTTTCTTTTTGTTTTTTGTTTTGTTTTGTTTTTTGTTTTGTTTTTTGAGACAGAGTCTTGCTCTTGTTGCCCAGGTTGGAGTGCAATGGTGCCATCTCAGCTCACTGCAACCTCTGCCTCCTGGGTTCAAGCGATTCTCCTGCCTCAGCCTCTTGAGTAGCTGGGATTACAGGCGCTCGGCACCACGCCCAGCTAATGTTTGTATTTTTAGTAGAGATGGGCTTTTACCATGTTGGTCAGGCTGGTCTCAAACTCCTGACCTCAGGTGATCCGCCCACCTCCGCCTCCCAAAGTGTTGGGATTACAGGTGTGAGCCACTGTGCCCAGCCCATCTGACAATTTTCAAATGACTTCCACACATAGCATCTTATTTCACCCATAACACAACCCTCATACGTATCTGACTATCCTCATTTTAGCTTTATGGAAACAGATGTGGAAAGGGAGGACTGTGTCATAGGCAGAAGTGACTGAGCCTCAGCCTGAATTCAGGGTGATCTGTTGTGGGCTCTGTTCTCTACGACACTTGGCCTGTGGCCCCCACACAGGCCTGTCTTCCTGTATCCCTCCTCTGTCTCTCCTCTCTGAGCCTCCCTGCCCCCCAGTATCCAATGACCTCCTGCCACCGCTGTGGTTCTGCCTGGTCTCCTGGGGCTGGGATTCAAGGTCTAGAACTTTCCTTTCCTCCCAGCAGCTATAGCCTTCTCTCGTGGCCTTCCAGTTCTCTCTGCAACAAACTTTCAGGGCTGACAAACAAATAAGCCCTTTCATGTCTTTGTGGGATTGATAATATCTGAAAACATATGGCTTTTAAGACCAATTTTTGAATCTGGAGATAATGTTATTGGGCCAGTGTAAAATTCTTATCCCATGATCTTAATTTCCGATGGTGGAACTCAGGCATTGTGGTTATAGACATGAAGCTGTATGATTGTGTGCATACCAAACCTTTTCCCTACTCAACAAACCTTTTCTTCAGATCTGCTTTGCATTTAAGAACACTTCATAGCACAATTAGTTGCCTGCACTTTGGGGCAGGAAACAATTGTGCTATGTAGTTCAGTGGGAAGTAAAGGAGGGAGGGGCAAAGAGAGAAAGAGAGAAAGAAAGAGAGATTTAGAAAGGCAACTTTCCCCCCAAAGCTTCTCTTCATTGTCTGTAATAGTGCAATTATAAATGCAAACATTATTTAATTAACTCGCAAATGGGAACCAAATGTAGCACCAGCCTATCGGCCAGTGAGAAGGTAGAGGTATTTTTGTGACTTCTCTCCATCAGGCTGTGTGATAGGGACAAGCCATTGGACTTCTCTGAGCTTGTTTCCTCATTTGAAAAATCAGAGCAATGATTCTAACTTCACTAGTGTTTGTGAAGATGAAGCGATATATGAAATGGCATGCTTCACAACCTGTAAATTACTCTGGTAATATAGGGTATGCATCATATACATCAATAAATGAATGCGTCTTCTGTGGGCCCAGTTGGGGTATACCCAAATGCACCATGAAGCCAGCTGCCCCAGCCAATCTCCTCACCAGTGGGCTGAGAGACCTCCCTCTGTTCTTCCCTCCCTTCAGGGATTAGCCTGACACTCACAGAGCTCCTGTAAGCCCCAAGGCTGTGCTTGCAGGCCTGCGGGCTGCAGTAGACTCTGTTCGGGGCCGCTGCCCTGCGGAGGCCACGCTCATTGTTGGGAAGGCCAGGAGCGTCCCAATTCTTGGGGAAAAAAATGTTAGAAATGTCTCTAGGAGCCTGTATGATGAACTGGTACAGCCCCCCTGGTGCTTTGCAGACATTGAAGGTCCTGTTTCACTTAATGGGAAGTTTGTGTGGGGGGAATTCTGTCCCCAGACTGAGAGACCCCACACCAACATGCAATTTACAGGGGTACATGTCCAGATGCCAAGGGAAAGCAGCCGTTCCTTCTGATCCCATGTTAGTGGGGTGCCTGAGAGACCCTGTGCCTAAGGCCCCAGTACTCCCATCCTGAGCCCTGGGTAAGCACCACACAAATATACAGGGTACAAATGAGAATAGACCCCCAAACTCCCTACTTTCATTTGAAACTCTTTGTAGCAGAGCTGAAAACTGTATATTGACCAGAACATCAGTGGCCTCAAGACTGTCACCATCTGAAGCCAGCATTCTGTTCCTGCTGTTTCCCACCCTCCTGAATGAAATCTACAGGATACCCATGAAAGTAGATTTTAAGACACCAGGGCTCTCATCTAGGTGGCATAAGTGACAGATGGCCTTCCAGGTGTGCTGTGGACACTGCAGTTGCTCAATGTCCTGTACAGCTCCCCATGTTCATCCAGTTCATCATGACCCACTGGTAATCCCTTGCTTACAAGATATCTGAGAACAGGGGACAGAGTAGACCGGATTGTGCAGAACTTGGGAACTGCGGAAGTTTGCAGAAGAAACTGAATTGGGGACATATTGCATTTAATGTGATTTCAGGACATCTGAATGGGAACATCCAGGTAGTGATATAGGATGGGAGCTTGGGAGAGAAACATAGTCCTGTCCTTGGGCTAATCACAGCCTGAGCATAAAGAATCTTGGAGAGAGCAGAGAATGAATGAAGAGACTTAAGGAACACACTGATTTCAGGTTCAGAAGAGACTAATGTTAGCCCAGTGAACCAGCAAAGGAGGGAATAGGCTCAAGCCTCCACCCAAGGTTTACTTCAGTTTTATTGAACCAGTGCCTACTAGATGCGGAACTGCATTTCACTCTTGCCATGTAAATACCGATTACATTTTTTTCCAGTTATGATGAAGTTTAGAACAGTGTATTTTTAGAGTGTAATTTTGCTTTGACATCCCTATTTTTTATTTTTATTTTTATTTATTTATTTTGAGATAGAGTCTCACGCTGTCGCCAGGCTGGAGTGCAGTGGCACAATCTTGGCTCACTGCAACCTCCGCCTCCCAGGTTCAAGCGATTCTCCTGCCTCAGCCTCCTGAGTAGCTGGGATTACAGGCTCGCGCCACTATAATCAGCTAATTTTTGTTTTTTAATAGAGATGGGGTTTCACCATGTTGCCAGGCTGGTCTCGAACTCCTGACCTTAGGCGATCCACCTTCTCAGCCTCCCAAAGTGCTGGGATTACAGGCGTGAGCCACAGTGCTCGGCCTATTTTTATTTTATTTTATTATTTTTGTAGTTTGCTTTGACATCTCTATAACCTGCAAGTTTAACTTCCCTTTGGAAACTGCATAGGGCTTTTTTGTCTGTTGCAAAAAAATGTATTTGACTGCTTGAGTAAAATTACAGTTTATCTGTTGTTAATAAGTATTAAATGAAACTGAACTCCTCCCCTTTCCTTTCAACTTTCCAAGAAAGTGCATATAACAGTCCATTTTTTTCTTCCATACCTAATGCAAAATAAACACTATTCCTGCACTCTTGATCAAGAAGAAGAGGTCAAATCTCTCAATACAAGAGATCTAATTGTAAGATCTCTTGTAAGGAACATATGTACATTTGAATGAAAGTGACATTTCTTATTGTATATACAAGAGCATTTACATTTTCTCTACTGAATGTTGTTCAAGATGCTACGCAGCCTTGTGAAATTCTAGCACAAATTTTCTATCGTGAATATACCTATACGGCAAAATGTTACGTCTCAGTTTAACTACCAAAACAACACTTGTTTCTCTAAAGAATTCTGCGTGCTTATCACTGTGCAGAAATGTATCAATATTAAAGATGATGCATGTAAAAAGCACAATACAAATAGCAATTCAAAATGGAAATGGTTAAATCTACAAAACAAAAAAAGGTTGAATTTCTGAATAAAAATAAAAAAAAAACCTGTCAACCACACTGTTCAGTCTGTACTTTCAGTCCTTTCCTTAAATCTGTTTTGAAAGATTAGACAATGTGTTTGCTGATAAAAATTTCCAGCGGGATCAAAGTGTACATTTATATACAGACTTTATTAGAGATCTAATGCATCACCGAGTCATTGCGTCAACACCGGATTCATATTAAACTGGATATAAAAAATAAGTTAATGCCAGATTACAACTGCCTAGCAGGGCAACTTGCAATTGCCATAAATATCACAGCAAGTTTACAGCACTCTAGTTAATTAGTATTTAGTCCACAATACAGAAGACCAAAGTTAATACTTTCATTCCGTTTGCAAAGCAAGGTTATATCGCTAATAAATAAGCTTTCTTAGAACTCCAAAGTTGAACAAGGTACAAAAGAATGTCTTCATAATGTTGTAATTCATAGATCTGGGGAACCAGAAGGAAGGGGTATGGGGGCAAGGAGTAGGAGGCCACCATAGGTTGTATTCTGAACAAGAAAGAATGCTATGTTTCCAGTCAGAGCTGCTTTAACTTGTCCTCCATGAAGCAGGTGAAGCGCAAGTTGGTTCTCTTCTGATTGCTTGCCATTTTCTCCAGTCTGGCCAGAGAAGCAGTGGGCTCTGACTTCTGGAGCTTCTCCAGATTTCCTGTCAGCCCACTAACAGGTGAGCTGTTTCCAATGTCAAGGCTTCCAGGAATTGGAGGATGCCACCATTCTGAATGACGGAGATTCTGTTGACCTTCATCATCAACCCGTTGGAATGCGGTGCTGCATTCTGAAGCTGGAAGGATCCGCACTTCCTGATCTTACCACCAAATCCTTACGGAGCATTTCTGGGAACTTTATGGGATTGCCTCCTAGAAATGTCATGGGCCCGTCCCCAGAGAGCTGCCTACCCTGTCACACAGGGGTGTTATTCCACATGTGAGTGCCCATGTGTACCTTTTGTACCCTTTGTCGTGAAAGCTCTTCCACAAATAGTGCAAGCAAAGGGTTTCTCTCCAGTGTGAGTTCTGCAGGGCACTCAACGCGGAGGAGATTTTGCCACATGTGTTGCAGTAGTGCTACTTGGGAGTTCTCCTGGGCAGAGCCAAGAGCAGAACTGGGGATGTGGCAGAGAAAGACAGAGGCCCAGAAGGGATTGACTGGTGGGGGTGTCCTTACTGTCCTGAGGAGAAATATGCACAAAGCCATTGATCTCCGTTTTGCTGAGAGATGACAACGAGTTGGCGGGAATCACCACAGAGTTCTGATTGGGGCCAAGGTTGGAACTGGGCTCAAAGAGCTGTGATGGTAGATCTTGCATCTGATGTGTCAACACATGCTGCTTCAAATGACCCTTTGTGGAAAAGCCACAATTGCAAACTGCAAATAAAAGGTCTCTCTTTTGTATGATTTCTATACTGAATGTCCAAGGCACTCTGTCAAGCAAATATTTTGCCACAAATGCTGCAAGTAGTGTTTCTAAATTTACCCTGGTCTCCGAAAGGGAAGAGGGTCCCCAAAGAATCTTCCTTGATGATTTTCTGTATGTGACTAGATGTCAGATCCAAAGCCCCGTCATTCACTGGAATGAAAGACAAACCATTGGCAAACTCGCCTGGGACTACTCTCTGTGGTTTCTCCTCTTCGCTGGGTGACTTATGGAACTCCTGGGTGCTGTTGGATGGGAACAGAGCCTGCATGGAAGACGTAGACTCTGAGATGGCTGGGCTGCCAGCACTTTGGCTCTCCATGTCATCACCCACTGAGGCTGAATCATTGATCAGGACATCATCCTGGATGGACCCATTCTCCACTGACTTCAGGCTGGTCCACAGCTGCTCCACTAGGCCAGCATTCATCATCTTCATCTGATTTTCCAAAGAAGTGATGCTCAACATTTCTAGGGGCAAAGGTGAAGAAGATAAGCTGTCTTGGAAGTTTTCTGCAGACATGGGCATATCAGGGAAGCTGCCCTCAGGACAGTCTTCCATTTTTTCACTGGAGAGTTTGTCTAGGTCATCAACATTTTTCTCATTGAAGGAGCCTGTGTCAGACTCCGTGGACTCGGAGTAACTGTTGGGGACTGGGGTGTTGGAGACCTGGCCTCCCATATGCATTCGAGTGTGCTGCTGCAGGATGACAGGGTTCGTCTGTCAACTTCTGGTAGATGGGGCAGGAATGCTGGGCTCTGAGCAGGGGCACAGTACGATGGACCCTGTAGTGGGTTTTAAGATTCCTTTTTGTGATGAAAACCTGGCCACAGATCTTACACTTAAAAGGCCCCTCCCTAATGTGTGTCCGATAGTGCATTTACAAGGCACTCTGACAGCTGAGAACTGGGTGGCAGATGATGCACTCCCTGGGGTCAGTGGCCTTTTGTTAATGTTTTCTACCAGTTGCTGAAGCTTGGATGTCTCTGATGCCTGGGCTGAGTCCAAGAGTCCCCCAAAAGGAAACTTGGCCTAGAACTGCTTGTACATGAGTGGCAACAAAGGGTTGGTGAAGGTGGTGGTGCTTCCCCAGGGGGCCCCAGTCTGCTGCTGGGGAGCTTAGGGCACTACTGCTCACTGTCAGGACTGAGTTGGTGACCACATCACTCTCTTTGCTTTTGCTACTGGAGGATGGCAGAGTGGACCCTTCAGCTTCCTCCGGGAGCCCACCTAGGTTTCTTGTGGCCTGCTCGGTGACCCTGGAGTCACTTTTGACTAAACCTGTGGGACTGGTGGCAGAATGACTAATGGGGATGGGGGCTGGCTCTTCTGTCTTGATGAAGAGTATGAGGCTTGGGAGGGTTGGGGGCAATGGAAGGCCGACTGAAGTGGTCAGAGTAGCCAGGACTGGTTTGGTGTCTAACCGGCTGGTGACTGGCTTCTCTGGAGGGATGGACATGCCATATGGGATGCGGGTACTCATGGGGATATTGTCCAAATGCTCAGACACAGGATAAGGGTTCATCTGGGTATGAGTGTATTTCTCTTTGTGGTACTGAAAGTGGACTTTCAGATTCTTCTTGGTGGAGAACCCATTCCCACAGATGTTGTACTTGAACGGCCTCTTTCCAGTATGGGAATGCAAGTGGATCTGTAAGACACTGTCACTCTCAAAGACCTTTGTGCAGAATCTGCACTTGTGTTTGAAGAATGCTTCATTAGAAGTACTTTTCACTTCAAAGGCAGTGACATTTAGTGGCTTGCTTTTTCTTTGCTGGGCCAAGGCAGACAAGGAGTCTAAATCCTCTGTAGTTGTTCTGATGTCAGGCAAAGGGCTGGGGAAAACCGAGTTAGCGGGGACCAACTGATGTAGAAGTGGATTAGATGCAGGACTTAATAAACTGCTTATTGCAAAAGCTGGTGAGGATGATGATGAGACTGCTGGGTTGCTGACATGGGAGACCGCAGCACTTGAATCCACTTTTTCCGAGGACAGGGTGGTAACTGACACCACCAATATGTTCATATTGGGAGAAAAGCCACTGTTGGATGGAATGATGGTGTTGCCAGAACTACTCTGAAGTAGCTGGATTGGGGTAACTGTTTCACACCACTAATGCTGGCAGATTGGCTGGTGAGACTCTGTGCCATTCCAGCTGCTGCTGCCAGCTGCTGAGATAAATGGGAATTTAGCATGGACAAGGGGTTGGCAGATGTTTGTAAAGTACCTTGAGAAGGACGAGAAGATGTTGGCAAGTCTGCATTCTGAGAAGCCAACGGCAATATTTGGTGACAAATCTATTCGATCAGTTGCAACTAGTGGACCTGCTGCTGCTGCAGACCTAGGAGCTGTTCCATGAGGGCTGGGACTGCCAGCTTGCCCCCGGAAGCCCCGCTGCACCTCGCTTTCTGGGAGAACTGGGACACCACCACCTTGGTGCTCTGGAGGTTCTGCATGATGACGTTGCTGTTGATCATGGAGAAGTTGCCCAGTGTTGTCAGGTCCCCGAGTTGAGGCAGAGAGGTTGTGATCGCTGAGGTACCTGTGCGGGGAGCTGCTGCTGCTGCCACTTGGGGCAATACTGCTGTGGCTGCGGCTGGAAGTGCTGCTGCCACTTTTGTTAGCTAGCGGGGCCTCCACCTCCATGGACTCTTCCCTGTTGAGTCTGTTGTGTTCTTAAAGGTCGCTGCAGTCCACTTGATCTGTTTTGTTAACTGTTTCATTCATTTGTTCATCAGGATTATTGGGAGGGACTCTGGGGGAGAAGGTTTCGGGTGGGGAGGCTGGATTTTCATTTACAAATAAAACTAATTGAATAGTACAGTTCTTCTTGTGGAGCAGAAGATGTGATAATTCAAAGAACTTGGCACAGCACCAGTCACAGACGTGGGTGTCCTTGCTCTTAGTGGGGAGACTCGATTGACCCTTTTCCGTGTCTCCACAGGTTCAAGTGAATCTCATGCCTTGGCCTCCCCAGTAGTTGGGACCACAGGCGCCTACCACCACGCCCTGCTAATTTTTGTATTTTTAGTAGAGAGGAGGCTGGCCAGGCTGGTCTTGAACTCCTGACCTCAAGTGATCCACCCGCCTTGGCCTCCCAAAGTTCTGGGATTATAGGCGTGAGCCACTGTGCCTGGCCTGCATAGTACTTTTTATTTAATCTTGTCAGCCTAATTTTTTTCTATGACTTTATTGAGTTATAATTGTTATTCAGTAGACTACACATATTTAAAGTGTAGATAATATGATGATATTTGGCATATGCATGCACCCATGAAACCATCACAAGAATCAAGATAGTGAACATACGCATCACCTCCAAAAGTCTCCTCATGTCCCTTTGTCATCCCTCTATCCCATCCCTTCCTCCTACCTTCCTATCCCTGTGCAACCACTGACTGCTTTCTGTTAGTATGGCCTAGAATTTTATAAAAATGGAACCATACAGTATATACTCTTTTTCATCTGGCTTCATTCATGCAGTGTAATTATTTTGAGATTCATTCATGATGTTGTTGCCAAACACTAAAGGTTCGGCCTAGGTCCAGTTGCTCATCACACAGAAAGCCAATCACTGAGACAAGTGTTGCCCAGGAAAAAAGGCTTTATTGCAGGTGATGTCAACAAAGAGATGAGAGACAGGTCGGAAATCTGTGCCTTCAACTGACTAAAGTTATGGGTTTATATAGCGGGAAAGGAAAACAGGAATCAGAGAGGGTTAAGGAAGAGGAGTTGGTCAATAGGCAGCAGGATGTGTTGATCCCAAAAGCCCCAGCCCCACTGACACCATCTAGGGGCCTATTGGTCGGTCTCCTGAGAAAGGAACTCAGACAAGACAAATGTAAGTTTCTAAAGCTTTAGTTTTACGGGAAACTTGGGCTGGTTTCAAGGTTTCTTTAATGTGGTAACTTTATAGCCCCGTCTAGTAAGTCTGAAATTTCCAATTTTATACTCTCATTCTTTTGGCTAAAGTCTCTGATAGCTTTTATAATACATGCCCTCTCGAGAAAGGTAAAATGTAGACATGATCAGACATGTACACTTTCAGGTGAAGATCTTGTCAGAATTGTTTTTCTGAGAATAGGTTTTGAAGTCTGGTAGGACTAAGTTAGAAAGAATAATGCTTCTAGCATCTGACAGGTGTCCTTGACAGAAACCAATAAAGCAGCCAAAGGAGGGTCTAACTCCTGAAAACAAATGTTTCAGAACTCCCAATGTTGTAGAGAGCTGGCCCTCTACAGGGCTTTTCTCCATGAACTTCAACTTCCCTGTCACAAAAATCTCTCCATAAACACTCAGCTTCCTTTGGATCTGGGCTGTAAATACTTGCCTGGACTCAAGGATCCCCTAACTTTATAATGTACCTTTTATGTAAATATATGTTGACTTGCTGGTTTGTGTATGCATTGCATGTAAGTTCTCTTTTTAAAGCATATTAAATCTTATAGAATATAAAATATAAATGTTTCTCTACTTTCTAAAATAAGACACTCTATTTAGAATGTTAAGATAGCCCCTGCCTGTTATGTAGAACCGTAAGTATTCTGAAAAATTCATTGTTTGTCACATATTTTTAAGAGCTCTGACTGTAATCCTGAAGTGGTTTCTAATGACTGCGAGAGAGGAGGAGCTGATTGCTGCTACAATCACATGGACACCAGGATTCACACGTCCTAGTGGCCACTTTAGCCTTGAGAAGTCAATTATGAAAGATGTGAAACAACTCCAGAGTTCTACAGGTGTATAGGGGATGAGGGTAGGTAGCAAATGCCATAAAAGAGCAACAACAACCCTGATAAAAATAATAGGAACAGGCTGGGTGCGGTGGCTCACGCCTATAATCCCAGCACTTTGGGAGGTCAAGACAGAAGCATCACTTGAGCCCAGGAGTTCGAGACCAGCCTGGTTAGTAAAGTGAGACTCTTTCTGTACAAAAAATAGAAAAAATGTGTAAGGCATGGCGGCGTGTGCCTGTGGTCCCAGCTACTTGGGAGGTTAAGGTGGAAGGATTGATTGAACCTGGGTGGTCGAGTATGCAGCAAACTGTGATCATGCCACTGAACTGCAGCCTGGATGACAGAGAGACCCTGTCTTAAAAATGAATAAATAAAGTAAAAAGAAAAAATTGGGAACAATCTTTATTTTAAAGCATTATACCCTGGAACAGGGTTTCTCAACCTCAACTCTATTGACATTTGGGTCAGATGATCCTTTGTTGTGGGGGTGCCTGTGTATTGTAGGATGTTTCAGCAGCATCCCTGACCTCTACCTACCATAGGCCAGTAATCCTTTCCCCAGCTGTGACAATCAAAAATGTCTCTAGGCTGGGCGTGGTGGCTCACACCTGCAATCCCAGCACTTTGGGAGGCTGAAGTGGGTGGATCACTTGAGGTCAAGGGGTTCGAGACCAGCCTGACCAACCTGGTGAAACCCTGTCTCTAGTAAAAATACAAAAATTAACCAGGTGTGGTGGCATACTCCTGTAATCCCAGCTGCTTGGGAGGCTGAGGCAGGAGAATCGCTTGAACCTGGGAGGTGGAGGTTACAGTGAGCTGAGATTGTGCCATTGCACTCCAGCCTGGGCAACGAGAGCAAAACTCCACCTCAAAAAAAAAAAAAGTCTCTAGATGGCCGGGTGCAGTGGCTCACACCTGTAAACCTAGCACTTTGGATTGCTAGAGCCCAGGGAGGATTGCCTGAGCCCAGGAGTTCGAGGCCACCCTGGGCAACATAGTGAGACTTCGTCTCTATTTAAAAAAAAAAAAAAAAAAAAAGTCTCTAGACGTTGCTGAATTCCCTTGGGGGACAAAATTTCCATTGCCCTCGAGTAAGATATTCTAATATACATTTATTACAAAAAATCTCAGTTTTCTTGAGATATAATTTACATGCCATACAATTCCCCCTTTTAAAGTATGCAATTCAGTGGTTTCTAATGTATTTACAGGGTTGGGCAACCATTGCCACAGTCTAATTTTAGGACATTTTTGCCCTCCCTAAAACAAACCCTGTGCCCATTAGCAGTCCCTCCCCATCCCCCCCAACCCCTGCAACCACTAATTTATTTTCTATCTCTATGGATTTGTCTACTGTGGCTATTTCATATAAATGAAATAATACAATATGTTGTCTTTTGCGACTGGCTTCACTCACATAGCATAATGCTTTCAAGGTTCACTCACTTTTAGCATGTACAAGTATTTTATTCCTTTTTATAACTGAATAATATTCCACTGCATGGATAAACCACATTTTGTGTATCCAGTCATCAGTTGGCGAACACATGGGTTGTATCCATCTTTTGGCTATTACGAGTAATGCTGCTATGAACATTCAAATACAAGTTTTTGTGCAGACATATTTTCATTTCTCTTGAATGAAAGAAATAGCGTTTCTGGGGCATATAAAACACTTTTTAAACAGCAAGTTCTTCTTTTCCAGATACATCTTATGGCAAACCCCCAAATACAAGATACATCACAGTGGAGTGTTTGAAGAGAGGTTAGCTGGAGCTCCAGAGCCCTGCCTGGGCTGCCATTTGACAGCCCTGGTGGCCTTGAGATGTCTCCACAAAACACCTTCCAACAAAAAAAATTTTTTTTGAGACAGGATCTGGTTCTGTCACCCAGGCTGGAGTGCGGAGGCATGATCTCGGATCACTATAACCTCCGCCTCCCAGGTTCAAGTGATCCTCCCACCTCAGCCTCCCGAGTAGCAGGGACTACACGTGCATGCCACCATTCTCAGCTAATTTTTGTATTTTTTTGTAGAGACGGTTTTGCCACAGTGTCCAGGCTGGTCTCAAACTCCTGGGCTGGAGTACTCGGTCTGCCTCAGCCTCCCAAAGTGCTGGAATTACAGGTGTGAGCCACTGTGCCTGGCCGGTTCTTCCTTTTTTTTGAGACCAAGTTTCACTCTTGTTGCCCAGGCTGGAGTGCAATGGTGCACTCTCAGTTCACTACAACCTCCGCCTCCCGGGTTCAAGTGATTCTCCTGCCTCAACCTCCCGAGTAGCTGGGATTACAGGAATGCGCCACCACGACCGGCTAATTTTGTATTTTTAGTAGAGACGGGGTTTCTCCATGTTGGTCAGGCTGGTCTCGAACTCCCAACCTCAGGTGATCCACCCGCCTCGGCCTCCCGAAGTGCTGGGATTATAGACGTGAGCCACCATGCCCGGTGCGGATCTTACTTTTATCTCCTCACTCCATGATAACTGTGCAGTTTATCATGGGTTCCCCTGCAGTCTCCTTCTTATCTCTTTTTCTCTGGCCTATGCAGCCTGCCCCAGTCAAGCTAAACTGCATTGCTATGATTTGTTCTCTTCCTTTCTGTCAACATAAATTCAGATTCACTTAGTTTCTTCATTTATTCATCAGACATTTACTATAACCAGGATTTACTATGCTGGGAGCTGCAGGAGTTCCAGATATACAGGGAGAAGTTCCTGTCTTTCATTTAGACAGAAGACAGTTACAGAATGCCCATCTTAGAAGATGGTATGTGCTAACAGCCGTTTGAACGGTACAAGCACAAAAATAGCTAGAGACGTCTTCATGTGAGATTGGGGATGACTTTGTAAATGGGACAGCACTGAAGAACTGGCAGGAATTCTTTATATAGAGGTGGTGTTAGGGCATCTGGTGGAGAGGGTGGCATAAGCAAGGTCACGGAAATAGGAAAACACAGATGATATTCTGGCAATTATGAGTCAAATAATTAAAGCAGGTGAGTAATGAGACAAAGTAGTATAGTTACATAGACCAATGAGAATGGAAGGATTTGAAAGCCTGCCCAAGGGGTTCAAACAAGTGAAGTGTTTGAAGGAATGACTGATGCAATCCAACCTAGAGTTTCTCTGATATTGTCGTTCCGCACTCTGGCCCACTGTTAGGAGATGCTATGATTCGGTAAAAAGGTTTTAACCAGAGGGAACTCCCTTCATGATTTCTTCTGGTTACTTTACCTCTCAGGGCCTGATTTTCCGTGACAATAAATCAAAGGAGACTGGACAAAATGATCTTTCTGGCATCTCTATTCCTGAATGAAGCATGGACCAGGAAGCCCTGCTGCTTTTTGAAGAGTTGGGGATGAGTTGGGCTAAGGGCTGTGGGAAGATGACAAGGATCATTTGTGAGATTTCCATGGAGAAATGAGTCATATTTGGAAACATCGGAAAACAAGAAAATCTTTGTCTATAATCTATCCAGCTTCCTTCTTCCGTATCTCTTTCCTTTTAGTGGCTTCCTCTCCACCTTAAATCTAGAAGGTTGTAAAATGGTTTGGGGATGAAGCACAGATGCTTTGCCTTATGTTTCTATCGCTAGTACATAGCACAGTGCCTGATTCATGGACCGTCAGTAAGACTCTGCTAAATAAATAATTTCTTCCAAACCCCGTCAAAACCTACTCTCAGGGAGAAAATATGTAAGCAAATTCATACTAAGGTATAAATGGCTGATAACCATTTAAATTGTGATCCATATACTAAGAGGAATTTTTCTTATAAGGCACGGAATAGCCCTTTGTTAAAATCAAAACCCATTTCTAATAGTGGCATACATAGAACTAGGGGAGGCTTCAGGATGGCAGCAGTGATATTTCCAGCTAGGATCTCAGCCACTATTAGTCCCTCTTATCCTAAACGGGCTTCTCAATTCCCACCTAGAGGCTAAACCTTGCCTCATTCTCTGCAATAGATGCTGTCTGTTCTCAGCAGAAATTTCTGGAACCCTGTTTTAACATTCTGAAGCTCAATGTTGGGCTCTGCTTGCTTCAAAATTGGTTCTGGGCATTATTTATAGCTCATTTCACAGAACTGGGCTTCTGTTTGGTTTCTCCAGCCTGGGTATATGTTATGACAACAGGTCCACTCCGCTGGACACTCTCAGATAAGAGTTCTGTGCTTATCTCTTTCTAGTATATCTTAACACCTTTCTCCCATCTGACTGTGCATGGGGTCAACTTTTACCTTTGATATCTAGCCCAGTACCCATCACTTTTCTCCCTGTTGTAAGATGACCCTGCTGCTGACTCCCAACCTGCTTAGACTTCCAAGAATCAGCAGCCAATGTGTAGCCTGCCACTGATACCCTGTCTCCCTACCCTGAGAACCAGCCAGAATTCCTGGCACTTCAAATTGGAACTTCCCTTGCCCCCTCAGCCAAATTACATAACTACTGACCTAGACTGCCCTCTGCTATTTGCTTGCAGAGCCCCCGGGCATTACATTTGTCCTCTCGAAAGGGAATGCCTCTGCATTTGAAGTTGAGTCAGCTCTCCTGTGATAAGGGCTTAGTGGGTCTACTTCTAAGCCCTGGCTTTTTCTTAATTGAACTGACCTTGCCATGGCCTGGAAGACAGCAAGCAAGCATTTATCTGGAGCACCTGATATCAGACCCTGGAGCTAATTATCTATCCTGCTAGGTTATAAGGAAAGCTTTACGGCTAACATCTTCTTGTGGGAGTCACCCAGGCAACTGAGGCTGCCTTGTTGCCACAAGATAACCTTCCATATAGATATTTTTCTCCAGTTAGACATCCTTTATTCAGCTTGGGGGTTGCATTTGTCTAAAATTTTCTTCCTTGGCATATCGGATAGTTGACCTAACTACCTACCATGGTCTTCCACCTGCCTTCTTGTATTAAATGCCTGTTGCATTTGCCCTAGGCAGAAATGAATTTCATTGATAGAGGGACCATATATCTGCACTGGGTGGATAGATTCCTTTCTGGTGTAATTCCAGGGATTCACAGAAAGTGTCTACTCCCAAATATGTCTCCCACATGATGATGTGTGTCATCATTATTTCCATCCAATCTCTCCAATGGGTGGGCCTCAATTTCTACTTGTTTTCAAAGACTCAGAGTGACTTGGAGAGAAGGACACAGCAGTGAGGAAGAAAATATAGTTAGTAATTATGATTACTTCTTTTGGATCCTTCCTATTATACACCAAGGTATATAATATGAATTTAAATGAATTTATTGTCTTACACAAATGGGAAGTGCAGGGTTCTATGCATTGGGGGCACAGCTGGATCCAGGGGCTCAAATAGCTTCATCAGTGCTCCCCCATGATGTCTTCCCTGGTATGCAAAAAAGGTCCCAGGGAGGACTCTGATTGGTTGATTTGTGTAATGTGCCCTCCTTTCATCCAAACACTCTGCTTAAGAGGATGATCGATGCTGATTGGCTAGCCTAAACCACAGGAGGCCCAGCCCAGTGGTCAGGAGGGGCAAATAGTTTCACTCTAAACAAACTACAAGGATATTGGGTTTTCTGCAGGATAAAGGGGTTCTTTTACCAGAGAAGGGCAAATAGACGCTGAGATGGAAACAATCAGATATCTATTTTAAGGGTCAGGGGGATAAAGGGGCTGTACTGCATATTTGCCTAGACCTCACTTTGGGTTATCCATTGCTCACTTCAGCATCCCTTTTTAAAATATAAAGGTGGGAGTGGGGCTAAGGAATCATGCTGAGTCTTAACTCAGCGTGAAAGGGTTTGTTCAAAATGTTCTTCTATTCCCACTGACCCAGGCCATAGAACACTTTGGAAAACAAGTCTGGAAGCCTAAAATGGGAGGGTCCTATAAAAAAGTACAAAGAAGGGCACAAAGAGGGGTACCAAGAACAGGGGAGATATCCCTGGTCTATCCTATAGCATGGTCCTGGGCCAAGAGTCAGCCTGAGGATTTGCACATCAGCACATAAATGGACCCTAGGTTCTGGCATTCATCTTGAGCAGCTTGGAGTTCAAGATGAGGCTCCTTTCCCACCCCTCCCCTCCCCTCCTCTCCTCTCCCTTCCCCTCCCCTTCCCTTCCTTTCCCCTGAGCACCTTTTCACCCCAGGAACTGTTCACAGCTCCTTCCTCAGAAGTCTTCTCTCTCTTCAGATAAGATGGCTTTGTCTTCTTCACCTTACAGGCAGACTCCAAGGCCAGTGACACATACACATTCAGACAGAATTCATGATCACATTTTGACGAGAGATGCCATTTTATCTAAAAGCACAGTCCATGTGCCAATCTAAGGGCAGAAATTAAACCCTAAAACAACACAAACACATTACAAGTCAATAGTATCATTAGAAAGGACTATCACTAAAACGTTTGTGTATTGTGGCTTAAATTCAATCATGGTAGGAAATTTGAGCTGTTTCTGAGAGATAAGTCTTGCATAACCAGAAACTGAATGCTCTCTTCTTTTCCCACCAGCAGCCTCATCACCACTAGTTTCTAAAAGCCAGCATGTCCTTAGCTCCACTGAACTATGGCTATGATTACTTCAGGTTTTTACGCTGATGGTATCCTTTCTGCTCCCTGAAAATTATGTTTGCCATGATTACCTCTCTTGCGTCTTTTTCTTAAGACCAACGACTTTGCTATTAGTGTTGAAGGAAGGGGCCAGCACTCCTAAGCATCCATCCACTTGTAAGCAAGTATGTCCATCCAGGCTACCGTTAATAGCTTTTGTTTCAGAGCTTTTTGCTTTATTTCACAAGCGCGCTTGTCTTGTTTCCTGCTTAGGATCTCCTCATGACCAGGCTCTATAAAACTCAAGAGCAACTTGAGTGTAAGAAACGTTGCTCACCAGAACATCCTTCCTACTCATGATGATGCTCCTGTTTCCCTTTCATCAGCCCCTCATTGTTGATCTTCATAGACAAACTCTTGTCCCCTCCCCAAATTCTGTGTGGCTTGGTGTTTGACCCCAGTAGATGAGGTAACTGAGTGTGTCAGCAATTAGACTGACATCCCTGACTCCTGGCATTTAGTTGTAACAGTAGTCTCTGTCTCCAAATGGGGTTTCTCCTGCCTTGATGTTGGGCATTTCAGATGTACCCCCCAAAAAAAATGGGGTGATGTTTGCTGTGTGCTTCTGTCTGTTTGGCACAGGCCCTGTTTCTCGGTGACTCCCAAAGCTTTGTGTCTTTGGAGCAAAAGTCCACACTGGCAGAAGGAGCCTGTTGAGTGCTGAAGAATTTAGAGACATCCATCTCCAGTTCAGTTGCTTTTCTGTCAAAATCTCAGTCCCTAAATCTCTCAGAAATCCCAAACTGCTCCAATCATCCAAGCTTGCAATTTGGATACTTTTTAATGCTATGCTTTTTACGCTATGAAAACCAAGTGTGTCAGAATGTGTCGTTTTTTTGTGGGCTCACCGAATGCTTTTGCACTACATCATTTATTGTCATGCATCTGTAGGCTTATAGTCTACTTAAAACATTTTTATTTTACAATAATTTGTATTCATTTGCTTTCCAACCCGCTTATTCCAGTTCAGGGTGGTAGGTGGCCAGAGTCTATCCTGGCAGCTCAAGGGGCAAGGTAGGAACCCACCCTGGCCAAGATGCCATTCCATTGCAGGGCGCACTTACACAGACACTCACACTCACTTAGACCGGTACCATGTAGACACACCCATTCACCTAATGTGCACAGCTTTGGGATATGGGAGAAAACTGGAGTAACTGGAAAAAACCCATACAGACATAGGTAGAACCTGCAAACTCCACACAGACAATAGACCTGCTGGGAATTGATTTTTTCCCTGATCAAGGTAATAATAAAATAATGTTGAAACACATGACATTTTTCGAGCACTTCTGCAATGCTAACTGAAAAATAGTTGAACTCAACTTTATAAATATTGACTATAGGTTTGTTATTGTTGTTTTTAAAAGAAGCCCAAGCAACAGTAAAGCTAAGGAGAGATTATTCAGTTTTGTTACATGGGAGGGAGAGAAGTTAATTTCTGTTGCTTTGGTGTTTTGTATTTATCTCTCATTACAAAATTGGATAAAAACACAATTTTAAAGGCTGCGCTATATATTGTCATTTATCAAGGACAGGAAAAAGTTAAACCCATACATCTCCATTATGTGTTTCTGAAAGCTGTGCAAATCTTGAACACAAGCTGGAACATCACAGAAACCATATCTCAGAGCTGTACAAATTTCCTGCTGATTATACAGAGAAAGAGCATGTGATTACCAAGAGCCTTGAGTAGATGTAGGAGAAAATAATGTTGGGTTAGCTATCTGGTTGGTTTATCTGATGCCAGAACTTTATCTATTTGAGTCTGATGTTTTGACTGTTTGGGTTTGGTTGGTTTTTTTTTGGAAGAGAGAGAGGCCAGTATGGTATAGAGGAAGGAGGCAACGTGTTGGTGGATTTCCCACATTAATCAAGCCAATGCCACATTTCAACATCATAAGCTTCCTTTTTCTTATGGTCTGATCCTTCTTGCCCCATAAGCTTGGCATCCTCTAATGGTTATTTTTACTATGTTATCCATCTCTAATAGCAAAAATAATCTAAATAAAATATAGCCTCAAATGTGAGGCTAGATGCTCTTAAGGGTTACAGACACAGACTTTATTTCATTTAATAGCAGTATTTTTTCTTTTCATCCTTGTGCCTGTATTAAGTGTTGCAGGACAGGGAAGCTCCCTGCCAAAATTGGGGCTTAGCCCCTGAGGGCTCTTGGCTTTGCCCAGGAAGGAATTCAAGGGCCAAGTGGTGGTGTTAGATGGCAATCTTCTATTGAGTGGTACTGCTCCTTGCCTAGCAGGGCTAACTCACAGGTAGTGTGGTCCAGAGTCAGCAACTAAGGGGCTCTTGGCAACTGCATTAATACTCATGTAAATCCACTTTCAATCACATGCAAATTAAGGGGTCAGTCAATGCAAATTGAGGGGCAGGTTATTTAGACCTTTCTAAGAAAAGGGTGGTAACTTCCAAGCCATTGTTATGGAAAGAGGTGGTGACTTCTGGGTCATTGCTGTGGCATTTGTAAACTGTCATGGCGCTAGTGGGAGTGTCTTATGCCACTGAGCAATGAGAGCAACTAAAGATCACTTTTGCCTTCTGCTGGTTCCTGCTCGTTTCTTCACTTTGTCCCATCTGGACCAGATCCTGTTTTGGTCAGCAGGGTTTTGACCAGAAAACAAGTCCTGCTGGTTGGCTACCTCATAAGCAGGGTGCAAAATCTAGTGAGTCCCACCATGATTTGCCTCTTTGCAGCAGCTGAGATACCTGAGTCTCTGTACTTTGACATCAGATTCCGCTTACATAGGGCAGCTCTGAAAAGTCAGAGGGTAGTGGGCCTGGGTCAACACTATCTGCTTTCATCAGTCACATGCCTGAGACCCAGAGTGGGGTGATTCACATTGCCACCATTCAGGCATGTACAGAAGGCTTCATTAGCATGTGCTCCTTGAGTACAGGAAAGAATGGGGCAGGGACACTCATGAGTCTTTAAAACATTCTTTTTTTCTAATTTTTCATTTTTATGCACACATAATAGGTGTATATACTTATGGGGTACATGTGATGTTTTGATAAAGGCATACTATGTATAATAATCACATCAAGGTGATTGGGGTATCCATCACTTCAAGCATTTATCATATCTTTGTGTTAGGAACATTCTAATCCAACTCTTTTAGCTATTTTAAAATATAAAAGAAATTATTGTTGACTATAGTCACCCTGTTGTGCTATTAAATGCTAGATCTTTTTCATTCTAACCATACTCTTATACCCTCATCCCCACATTATCCCCCCCCGTCCACTTTCTCCCCTATCCCTGCTACCCTTCCCAGCCTCTGGCAACAATCATTCTACTCTCTCCTTGAGTTCAATTGTTTTAGCTTTTAGCTCCCATGTATGAGTGAGAACATGTGACATTTGTCTTTCAGTGCCTGGCTTATGGTGCTTAACATAATGGCCTCCAGTTCTATCCATGTTATTGCAAATGACAAGATTTCATTCTTTTTTATGATTGAATAATATTCCATTACGTATATTTACCACATTTTCTTTATCCCTTCATCTGTTGATGGACACTTAGGTTGATTTCAGATCCTGGCTATTGTGAATAGTGCTGCAATAAACATGAGAATGCAGATATCTCTTTGATATACTGATTTTCTTTCTTTTGGGAATATATCTAGCAGTGGGATTGCTGGATCATATGGTAGCTCTATGTTAATTTTTGAGGAACTCCCAAGCCTTTCTCCATAGTGATTGTACTAATTCATATTGCCACCAACAGTGTACGAGGGTTGCCTTTTCTGTACATCCCCGCCAGCATTCATTATTGCCTGTCTTTTGGATAAAAGTCATTTTAACTGGGGAGAGATGATATCTCATTTTAGTTTTGATTTGCATTTCTCTGATGATCAATGATGTTGAGTATCTTTTCATATATCTGTTTGTCATTTGTAGGTCTTCTTTTCAGAAATGTCTATTGAGATCTTTTGCCCATTTTAAGGTCAGATTATTAGATTTCTTCCTGTTGAGTTGTTTGAGCTACTTATATATTCTGGTTATTAACAACTTGTCAGATGGGTAGTTTGCAAATGTTTTCTCCCATTCTGTGGGTTGTTTCTTCACTTTGTTGATCGTTTCCTTTGCTGTGCCAAAGCTTTTGAACTTGTTTTGATCCCATTTATCCATTTTTTGATTGGGATGCTTGTGCATTTGAAATATTACTTAAGCAATCTTTGTCCACACCAATGCTCTGGAGAGTTTTCCCAATGTTTTCTAGTAGTAGTTTCATAGTTTGAGGTCTTAGATTTAAGTTTTTAATACATCTTGAGTTGATTTTTGTAATGGCAAGAGATAGGGGCCTAGTTTCATTCTTTGTGTATGGATACCCAGTTTTCCCAGAACCATTTATTGAAGAGACTGTCTCTTCCCCAATGTATGTTCTTGCTACCTTTGTTGAAAATGAGTTCACTGAAGATGTGTGGATTTATTTCTGGGTTCTCTATTCTGTTCTATTTCTACCATTTTAAGAAAACTGCATTTGTGTGTGTGTGTGTGTGTGTGTGTGTGTGTGTAGTTCTGTGCCACTATCACAATCAAGATATAGAACTGGCTCATCACTACACAAGAATCCCTTCATGTTATCTCTTTTAATTCATTCCCCCACTCTTTTCTAGAGTCGCCACACTATTTTTCATTCCTATCAGCAATGCATCCTTCTGTGCATCCTCACCAACATTTGGTATTATCACTTTTTAACTGTTCTAATAGGTGCATAATGATAGCTCCTCATGCTCTTATTTTACATTTCTCTAATGGCTACTGATGTTGAACATCCTTTCATGTGCTCATTTGCCATTCACATCTTCTCTTTGGTGAAATATATGTTCATGTCTTTTGCCCAGTTTCTAGTTGGATTATTTGCTTTTTTTATTGTTGAGTTCTGAGAGTTCTTTATGTATTTTAGCTATAGGGCCCTTGTCAGATATGTGGTTGGCAATTATTTTATCCCAGTTTGTGATATGGCTTGCCTTTTCATCTTCTTAACAGGGGTCTTTCACAGAACAAATGTCTTTGATTCTGATAAAGTCCAATTCGTCAATTTTTCCTTTTAAGGATTGGGCTTTTGGTGTCAAATCTAAGAACTCTTTACCTAGTCCTAGGACCCAAAGATTTTTCTCTTATGATTTGTTTCTAAAGGTCTTAGAGTTTTACATTTTGCATTAAGTCCATGATTCATTTTGCACTAATTTTTGTATAAGGTGTGAAGTTTAGGTCAAGGTTTAATTTTTTTTGCTTATGGATGTCCAATTGTTCTAGCACAATTTGTTGAAAAGGCTCTCCTTTTTTAATTGGATTGCTTTTGCATCTTTGTCAATAATCAGTTGAAAAGCTAGGTGTGGTGATGCGTGCCAGTAATCCTAGTTACCTGGAAAGCTAAGGTGGATCACTTGAGCCAAGGAGTTCAAGTCCAGTGTGGGCAACATAGCAAGACCCCACCAAAAAAAAGAATCAGTTGTGTGGGTCTATTTATGGGTTTTCAATTCTGTTCCATTGATGTATGTCTATCTCTTGGACAATGTAATAATTTCTTTGGTTACTATAGCTAGATGGCAAGTCATCAGTTAGAGCAATTCCTCCTGATATATTCTTTTCAAAATTGTTTTAGCTATTCTAGGGCTTGTGCCTTTCCATATGAATTTTAGAATAAGCTTGTCTATGTCTACAAAAAACTTGATAGGAATTGCATTAAACTTAAAGATCTATTTGGGGAGATTTGACATCTCCACTATTTTGAGTCTTCCAATCCACAGACATGGTATGTCACTCCATTTACTTAGGTCTTTGATTTATCAGTCTCTTGCAAATTTCAGCATACACATCTTGTACATGCTTTTAGATTTATACCTAAGTATTTCATTTTCTTTAACACAATTGTAAATGGTATTATGTTTTTAATTTCCAGTTTCCACAAGTTTGTTGTTAATATATAGAAGTGCAATTGATTTTTGTGTATTTATCATCTTGTATCCTGCATCCTTGCTGAACTCACATGTTAGTTATAGAGGGGATTTTTTGGTATATTCTTTGAGATTTTCTATATAGCCATCTGCAAACAGGGATAGTTTAATTTCTTCCATTTCCATCTGTATTTCTTATTTTCTTTCTTTCTTTCTTTTTTTTTTTTTTGTCTTATTCCACCGCTAGAACTTCCAGTAGTATGTTGAATAACAGTGGTGAGATACATACATCCTTGGGTTTTTCCTGGCCTTGGGGGAAAACATTCAGTCTTTCACAATTAAGTATGATTTTTAGATTTTTGTAGATGAACTGTATCAAATTGAAGAAATTCCACTGTATTCATGGTTTGCTAAGTGTTTTTTTTTTTTTCTGCCTCAGTTGATATCATTATGTCTTCTTGGTGGATTGATCTTTTTATTATGTAATGTCCCTCTTCATTTCTAGTAATTCACTTTGCTCTGAAGTCTACTTTACCGAATATTAATGCAGTCACTCCCAGTTTTGTTTTTTTTTTTTGAGATGGAGTCTCACTCTGTCACCCAGGCTGGAGTGCAGTGGCACGATCTTGGCTCACTGCAGCCTCTGCCTCCTGGGTTCAAGCAATTCTTCTGCCTCAGCCTCCCGAGTAGGTGGGAGTACAGGCGTGTGCCACCATGCCCGGCTAATTTTTGTATTTTTAGTAGAGACAGGGTTTCACCATATTGGCCAGGCAGGTCTCAAACTCCTGACCTCGTGATCCGCCCACTTTGGCCTAAAAAAGTGCTGGGATTACAGGCGTGAGCCACCACACCTGGCCCACTCCCAGTTTTTAAAAAATTAATGTTTGCATTGCATTTGTTTTTCCATTCTTTTAGTTTCTATCTACATATGTGGTCATATGTGAAATGAGTTTCTTGTACATGGCATATGGTTTGATTATTTTTTATCCACTCTGTTAATCTCTATCTTTTAATTGGCCCAGGAATGAATATTTAAATTTTTTCAGTACTTATTAATTTTTTAAAAAATTAACAGACTCTTTTTCTAAGAGAAGTTTTAGGACCACATCAAAATTGAGAGGAAGGTATAGAGATATCCCATATACTCCTGGGCCCAACACATGCACAATTCTCCCCATTATCAACATCCCCCAAAGGAGTGGTACATTTGTTACAATTCAACCTTCAATGACATATAATTATCACCCACAGTCCACAGTTTATATTAGGATTCACTCTTGGTGTTGTACATTTAATAAGTTTGGACAAAGGTATAATGACATGTACCCACCATCATAGTATCATACAGAGTAGTTTCACTGCTCTAAAAATCCTCCATGTTCCACCTATTCATCCCTTCCTGCTCTATAACCCCTGGCAACCACTGATCTTTTTATTGTTTCCATAGTTTTGCCCTACCCATAATATCATATAGCTGGAATCATACAGTATGTAGCCTTTTTAGACTGGCTACCTTCACTTAGTAATAGAAATTAAAGTTTCTTCCATGTCTTTTCATGGCTTGATAGTCCATTTCACTTTATGGCTGAATAATATTCCACTGACTATCTGTAGACAGTTTACTAATCCATTCACCTACTGAAGGACACTTTGTTTGCTGCCAAGTTTTGGCAATTATGAATAAAGGTGCTTAAACAGCAATCATGCACACTTTTGCAACAAGAAAAAAACCAGAAAGTCCCGCCACAAAAAAAAAAAAGAATATTTAAAGAAGAAACAAATGGAAGGTTTAGAAATAGAAGATATGATAACCAAAGAAAAAATTCCCACTGAATGGGTTCAATAGCAGAATGGAGACAAGCAAAGAGTTAGTGAACACAAAGACAGATAAAAAGAAATTGTTCTATTTGGCCAAGAGCAGTGACTTACACCAATAATCCTAGCACTTTTGCAGGCTGAAGTAAGACGACAGAGGGCTGGAGGCTAGCAGTTTGAGAACAGCCTGGGCAACATAGTGAGACCTCATCTTTACAAAAAACAATTAAAAATAGCTGAGTGTGATGACACGCGCCTGTAGTCAGCTACTGTGAAGGCTGAGGGAGGAGGATCCCTTGAGCCCAGGAGTTCAAGGCTGCAGTGAGCTATGATCTCACCACTGCTCTCCGGCCTGGGCAACAGAGTGAGACCCTGTGTCTAAAACAAAACAAAAAGAAATTGTTCAATATGAACAAGTCAGAGAAAGAAAGTGAAAGAAAAAGGAATACAACCTCATGGACCTGTAAGAAAATACTAAAAATATCTATCATTTGTAGCATCAGAATCACAGAAGAAGTGAAAATGTTAGGGAAACGGGAACCTAGGACAGCCAGAGTGACCCCACTTGAAAATCAACTCCATCTTGAAATTAGCAAGGCACATTCCTTGCTAGTCACAACCCACGGTCCTAAGATGTTTGCAATTGAGAAAACAGACTAAAGATACCTAGAAGGACATACTCCCACAGCAGCGGAAAGTGCAGGGGTCCCAATATCCATAACAATATATGCTTTCAAAATAATTATAGTTATGCTTTGATGGACTTACATACTAGAAAGTCAAGGATAGTTTTCTTTAAATTAATAGAACGATAAATTTCGTCATGCTGTTATTCCACTCACACAAAGGTACGGGCAAGTTGAGTCTTTACATAGACAAGCCCCCTATATAAGTGTGAGGAAAAGAAAAAGAGATCAGACCGTTACTGTGTCTATGTAGAAAGAAGTAGACATAAGAGACTCCATTTTGTTCTGTACTAAGAAAAATTTTTCTGCCTTGAGATGCTGTTAATCTGTAACCCTACCCCGCAACCCTGTGCTTGCAGAGACATGTGCTGTGTTTACTCAGGGTTCAATGGATTTAGGGCTATGCAGGATGTGCTTTGTTAAACAAGTGCTTAAAGGCAGTATGCTTGTTAAAAGTCATCATGATTCTCTAATCTCAAGTACCCAGGGACACAAACACTGCGGAAGGCCACAGGGACCTCTGCCTAGGAAAGCCAGATATTGTCCAAGGTTTCTCCCCATGTGATAATCTGAAATATGGCCTCGTGGGAAGGGAAAGACCTGACCGTCCCCCAGCCCGACACCGTAAAGGGTCTGTGCTGAGGAGGACTAGTAAAAGAGGAAGGCCTCTTTGCAGTTGAGATAAGAGGAAGGCATCTGTCTCCTGCTTGTCCCTGGGCAATGGAATGTCTCAGTGTAAAACCCGATTGTATGTTCTGTTTACTGAGATACAGGAAAACCGCCTTAGGGCTGGAGGTGAGACGTGCTCGGGGCAATGCTGCTCTTTAATGCACAGAAGTGTTTGTGAAGATGTTTGTATACATGCACATCAAGGCTCAGCACCTTTCCTTAAACTTATTTATGACACAGAGATCTTTGTTCACATGTTTTCCTGCTGACCCTCTCCCCACTATTACCCTACTGTGCTGCCACATCTCCCTCTCCAAGATGGTAAAGATAATGATCAATAAATACTGAAGGACCCAGTGCTCCGTATGCTAAGCGCTGGTCCCCTAGGTCCACTTTTCTTTCTCTGTACTTTGTGCCTCTTTCTTTTCTCAAGTCTCTCGTTTCCCCTGACGAGAAATGCCCACAGGTGTGGAGGGGCAGGCCACCCCCTCATATAAGAAAAACGTGGTCAGGCCAAGGCTCACACCTGTAATCCTAGTGCTTTAGGAGGCTGAGGTGGGCAGATCACCTGAGCTCAGACGTTCGAGAGCAGCCTGGGCAACATGACAAAATCTCATCTCTACAAAACAATAGAAAAACTAGCCAGACATGGTGGCATGTGCCTATAGGCCTATTCAGGAGGCTGAGGTGGGAGGATCCCTTGTGCCCAGAAGGTCGAGGATGAAGTGAGCTGTGATAACACCACAGCACTCCAGCCTAGGTGACAGAGTGACACCCTCTCTCAATTTTTAAAAATATAAAACAAAAAAGTACAAATTTATCAATCTAATTCACTACTTTAACAGATTAACGAAAAAAATGCTGTGATAATCACAATAGATGCAGTGTTTGATGAAACTCAACATATATTCAAAATGAATACTCTCAGCAAACTAGAACAGAATGGAATGACTGACTGTTGAAGTCAATCTACAAAAAAAGTACAGCAAATATCATGTTGAAATGTTGAAATTTTTCCACTTCTGATCAGGGATAAGACAGGGATCCACTATCACCATTATACCAGGTGGGTCTGCCCAATGCCCCTAGAATCAGAAAAGAAATAAAAGTGTTTAAAATGGCAGCAACAGGCCGGGCGCAGTGGCTCATGCCTGCAATCTCAGCACTTTGGGAGGCCGAGATGGGTGGATCACTTGAGCTCAGGAGTTCAAGAACAAACTGGGCATCATGGCAAAATCACATGTTTACAAAATATACAAAAGAAAACAGAAAAAAAAGTGGCAGAAACAAAACTGTTCTTATTCAAAGATGATATGAATCTGTATGTTGAAAACTGAAAAGGATCTATAAGTAAACTTTTAGAATTACTAAGCATGTTTAACAAGGTTGCTGGATAGAAACTCAGTATGTAGGAATTATGCCTCTACATACCAGCTCAAACAGCTAGCATATAAAATGTCAAAGAATGATACACATTTCAGAGCATCGAATACCTGGAAATAAAATTAACAAAAGATGCACAAGACTTCTTTGCAGAACGATGTAAAGCTTTATTGGGAGAATTTTAATGGTCAAATTTCCAACACAGGAGCATCCTGCATCATTTCAGCGTGTCTTCTTTTAAGGTTGTGATTGCCCTTCATCTGTAACAGAAACATAACAGTTAGGAACATGACTTAGCAGCAGATTATTTAGATGACCCTAAAGGCACACAAAGGACACTACAATTTGGGTTTTGTAAAATGGACTACAAATAGAACCCTAAGGGCGATCCTGTGTCTTATAGCCAAGTAAACCTTGTATAAACTTTGAGGGTAGACATGTAGAATTTAAAGGTAATTAATTCCGTAAACATAAAGTGCTTCCTTTAAATCCAGAAGCACTTATAATTAACAGTCAGCAATTTGGAAAACACATGTGTAAAACATACTTCAGTGGATTACTCAGAAAGTACTGGAGTCATGGTCTTTGAACTTCAAATCTTACCAACTGATGCCTCAAAAGCTGAAACTTACATCTAACATTTGATATGGTTAGAGATCACATATGTGTCGACAGTCTTATTAGAAATACTGGCTCATGAAGACTGACAGTGGGGCAGGGAACGTGAATAGCACAGACATCTTACTCACACCCATGCTGAGGATCACTGATCTACATCCCACAGAAAATAGTAACTAAATGGTCTCTCACCATTTGATTATTCACTCACTCAAGGTTTCCTTGGAGAAAGATTTAAAAAGCAACTATTCATTAAGGGCCAGAGAATCCCAGCTTGGCAACACAGTGAGACCTCGTCTGTATAAAATTTAAAAAAAAAACAAAACAGCATCAATCAGGCATGGCAGCTTGTGCCTGTAGCTCCAGCTGCTCAGGAGGCTGAGTTGGGAAGATCGCTTGAGCCTGGGAGGCCGAGGATGCAGTGAGCTGAAATCACACCACAGCACTCCAGTCTGGGTGACAGAGTGAGATTTGTCACACACACATACAAAAAAAAAAAAAAAGCCAGAGAATTCAAAAATTGACAGAACCTAAGAATAGGCATTCAGGTCTCCACACAGAAAAACTAACATGAAGCAGAGTGCCCGCTCACTTTCTTAGTAGCAATGAAATCTCAATTCAGAGGTTTTCAGATGACTCAGGCCAGGATTTGATGATTTATGATACACAAATCATGCAAAACAGATGATCTCTGTATCCCATGCATTCTATGCAACAGGATCAGAGTGTGAAAGAACCAGAATGGAAAAGGATTTTAAAATATCTGACTTAAACTCACTATTTTCATAAAACCAAAGACAGGTTTAGAAGGTAAGGGATTTGCTCAGAATATCACCAATGCTGTAAGAGCTGGTATTAGAATCTGCATCAGTGCTTCAGCATATTTCACACCAAGTGATGGGTGTTACAAATGTGTTATGTGTATTTGTTAAAAGCAGATCTTTACAAAAGCATCTGAATATCATGAGCTATTGGTTTAAGGATTTATACTCAAAAGTTATAATTCAATATGGCTTTGACTCAGTTTGTTTCTGTATCTGACAGTCTATAAGTTGGGTGCTGGAACCTGAACTACGTTTCAAATAACCTTTATATAAGAACTCTATTATTAAAGAGGCAGTATTGTCACCTCTGTGTTATTAAAAACATAATACTGGGCCAGGCGCAGTGGCTCATGCCTGTAATCCTGGCACTTCAGGAGGCTGAGGCGGGTGGAATACCTGAGATCAGGAGTTTGAGATCAGCTTATGCAAAATGGCAAAACCTCATCGCTACTAAAAATACAAAAATTAGCTGGGCACGGTGGAGCACGCCTATAATCCCAGCTACTTGGGAGGCTGAGGGAGGAGAATCACTTGAACCTAGGAGGCAGAAGTTCCAGTGAGCCAAGATGGCACCAATGCACTCCAGCCTGGTTGACAGAGCGAGACTGTCTCAAAAAAATAATAATAATTATAATATGATACTGCGGAAACAGACACCTTACAATTTGCATGCCTAATGGATTGACTACCTTCTTCAGGTGTTTTCACCTCCTCTGGATTTGGCAGGCCCAACTCCTGGACATCAGGACCATCTCCACGCTCACACCCAGTCTTCGGGTCAACCTGTTCCTGGCTATCTGCTTCAGGCTCTGGCTCTTAAAAAAAAAAAATACATATATATATACATGTATATATGTACATGTATATGTATATCAATTTAAGCAGTAAAACATGAAATATGAATAAGGAAATAATATTCATGCTCTCAGTTTTATTAAATAAAAGCTTACACTAGTGTAATAATAAATGTGTTGATAAGAATCCCAAGAATATTATTTCAGGAGTCTGTTGGCAGAAAACAGGAAAACAGGGTTTTCCAAATATTACCCTCTTCCTTTCCTAAGACTGCCCTCAGACAACTTTGTTGCCTCCTTTGCACTTCTCTGTTATTCCACTTCTGATTGTCCTTATCATATTAAATGACTCAAGGGGGAAACCCTGTTTCTCATAGCACTTACACTCCTGGCACTTAGACTCCTACATGGCATGAGTAGACACCAATAAACACCGAGTGAAAAAAGGTCTTTAAAGAATACATGAAAAATCCCCAAATCCTGAACATTCTGCATACCGACTTGTCTATCCTCTCCAAAATGTCAGTATCCTGAATGACAAAGCAAAATTAAGGAAACATTTCAGATTAAAGGAAACTAAAAACACATGACAAGCACATGCAAGACGTGATCCTGAACCGGACTCTGGATCAGAAAAAGAAATTCTATAAAGGAAATTATCTGGGCCGGGTATGGTGGCTCATACCTTTAATGCCAACATTTTGGGATGCCAAGGCGGGCAGATCACTTGAGTCAGGAGTTCAAGACCAGCCTGGCCAATGTGGTCAAACCCCGTCTCTACTAAAAGTACAAAAAAAAGAGAAACATTTATTTGTCAGGTGCTGTGGCAGGGCTGTAATCTCAGGACTTTGGGAGGCTAAGCTGGGTGGATCACCTGAGGTCAGGAGTTTGACATCAGCCTGTGCAACATGACAAAACCCCGTCTCTACTAAAATTACAAAAATTAGCTGCCTGAGGTGGCACATGCCTGTAATCCTAGCTGCTTGGGAGGCTGAGGCAGGAGAATCACTTGAACCCAGGAGATGGATGTTGTAGTGAGCCAAGATCGGGCCACTGTACTCCAGCGTGGGTGACAGAGTGAGACTCCATCTCAGAAAAAAAAAAGAAAATTATAATACTGTGGAAACAGACACCCTACAATTTGCATGCTTAATGGACTACCTACCTTCTGCGGGCAGTTTCATCTGCTCTGGGTTTCGCAGGCACACCTTCTTGGCATCAGGACCATCTTCAAGCTCATAGCTGGTCTTCGGCAGCACCGGTTCCTGGCTATCAGCTTCAGGCTCCTGCCCTTGAAGATAAAACAAAATTATCATTTTAAGCAGCAACACATGAAATATGAATAAGAAAATAATATTCATGCTCTTGGTCTTACTAAATAAAAGCTTTAGCTACTGTAATAATAAACGTGTTGATAAAAATTCCAAGAACATTATTTCAGGAGTCTGTTGGCAGAAAACAGGAAAACAGGGTTTTCCAAATATTACCCTCTTCCTTTCCGAAGACTGCCCTCAGACAACTTTGTTGCCTCCTTTGCACTTCTCTGTTATTGTATTTCTGATTGTCCTTATCATATTAAATGATTCAAGGCTGACATCCTGTCTCTCATTAGCATTTAGACTCCCAGCATATGGCATGAGTAGCCACCAATAAATGGTGAGTGAAAAATCAGTGACAGATTGGATTAAGAAAATGTGGCACATATACACCATGGAATACTATGCAGCCATAAAAAAGGATGAGTTTGTGTCCTTTGTAGAGACATGGATGCAGCTGGAAACCATCATTCTTAGCAAACTATCACAAGAACAGAAAACCAAACACCGCATGTTCTCACTCATAGGTGGGAACTGAACAATGAGATCACTTGGACTCAGGAAGGGGAACATCACACACCGGGGCCTATCATGGGGAGGGGGAGGGGGGAGGGATTGCACTGGGAGTTATACCTGATGTAAATGACGAGTTGATGGGTGCAGCACACCAACATGGCACAAGTATACATATGTAACAAACCTGCAAGTTATGCACATGTACCCTACAACTTAAAGTATAATAATAATAAATAAATTAAAAAAAAATAAAAAAAAAAAAAAGCACTCTTTAGAAACTACACGAAAAAGCCCAAAGTGCTAAACATTCTGCAAACCAACTGGTCTATCCTCTTGAAAAATGTCAGTATCAGCCAGCGGGGCGTGGTGGCTTACACCTGTAATCCCAGCACTTTGGGAGACTGAGGTGGGCGGATCATCTGAGGTCAGGAGTTAGAGACCAGCCTGGCCAACATGGTGAAACCCAGGCTCTGCTAAAAATACAAAAGAAAAAAAAAAAAATTAGGCAGGCGCAGTGGCCCTTGCCTGTAGTCCCAACTACTCAGGAGGCTAAGGCATGAGAATCTCTTGAGCCTGGGAGGCAGAGGTTAGAGAGAGCCTAGATCTTGCCACTGCACTCCAACCTGGCCAACAGAGTGAGACTCTGTCTGAAAAAAAAAAAAAAAAAAAAGAAAGAAAAAAGAAAATTATCTGGATAACTGGCAAAATCTGCGTATACTCTGTATATTAAATAACTGCAGGTTCTCATTGTTAAATTGCCTGAGTTTGATCATTGTGCAGTGATTATCCAAGAAATGACTTTTTCTTTGTTCTGAGAATATATAAACACTCTCAAGTACTTAGGGTAAAGGGCCGTAATACCTGAAACTTTATCTGAACAATGGAGCATTAGTAAGAGTAAACATAATATCCATAAGTGTGTATGTGAGTACGTGGGCAGCAGGGTAAGAGAGGGAGGGAAGAGATATGAAACCAATGGAGCAAAAGCTATTAACAACTGGTGAATCTAGGTGAAAAGTATATGAGTTAATTGTACTATTCTTGCAAATTTTCTACAAATGTTATGTCTTGAAAATATATAAAGTAAAAACTTGTAAGAATATATGACAACTACACTGAACTTTAGGAAGACAGAAGTTTTTTTTTTTTTTTAATTGTGGTAAAAAATACACATAACATAAAATTTACCATGGTAACTAATTTTAAGTGTTATAGTTCAGTAAGGAGTTATGTTTGCAACATTACCAGCAACTAAGAACAAACTTTACACGTTTGTTTTCCTATATAACGAAACATTAATTAATTAATTCATTTATTTATTTGCGATGAGGTCTCACTATGTCTCCCAGGCTGGTCTTGAACCCTAGACTCAAGCGATCCTCTCACCTCAGCCTCCCAAGTAGCTGAGACTATGACTGCACGGCCCTAAGCCCAGTTTGAGACCTTTTTACTAAATGACAATCTGAGGATACACCACAGGACATGCATAATGCTTATATTCAGCCGTAGAGTACCAAGAGCAGTGTGCATCACCTAAGAAATCTGAAGTCTACAACATGGACAGGATTTCAGTTACAATTACAATGTCAATTTCTGAAGGACTGATTAGCTGAATGGATTTGAGGACTATGGAAAATTACAGTCATGACACCCATTACCTACTGGGGTAAACAGAAACTTAACTTTGTTCAAACAAAGTTATATTTAGGTCCGAAGGTCCCAAATGTAATATTCCATAAATGAACCCCGTGAAGAACAAAGCACCAAATATAACATTGTTTGTGAATCACACAAAATATACTGTCCCGCACTGAGAATAAGGGAGTGGGTGGACAGCAATTAATGGGCATTGTTATCAGTCATATTCTAGAAACTTTTAACAGTAAATCCTTAGAATAATCCATGACCTGAGTTTCATAATTGTTTTGCTTCAAAATATTTTATCTCGGAGAAGTTATTTCCATCTCATGTTAATCTCAGGATATTTCCTTTTTTTTTGGTTTTTCTAACCATAAAAGGATTTAATCACTTCCTAAAAGCCACTTAAAAAATCATACTACACCAGCTACCTGTATGGCAGTATCCTGAATTCTCCAGCTTTCATCAAACGTACCACATAAAAATATCAAAGGAAATGGTGGCCAGCAATGAGCAACTCAGTTTTTGGAGTTGCTCCTGCTCCTCTGAACTGGGTCTATTCCTGGGCCAGTATTAAGCTACCTTACAGTAAAGCATTTGAGTTTTAAGCACTTTCAGCAAAATCATTTACTATTGTTACAGCAACATAGATGGTAGGAAGACACAAACTTTGGAACAAAACACAAATTTTGTATTCACCAGTCAAGTGTTCTTGGACAAAACACAATCCTCGAGCCTTTGTTCTCTCATTCATAACGTGGAGAAATTTTATCATAGTGAGGGATTTATTTCCCTAAGGTAAGCTGCAAACTATACCTTCTTCACTTTTCCAGTCAATTTCTAGGCATCTTTTGCATCGTTTTCATTCCTCCTGTTCCTGGTATGTGACAATGCATGAGAGACACACACACACACACACACACACCCCCACACACCCCAACAGGCATTCTTCTTCCCTTTCCCTTCACCTTGAGCTTCAGATGCTCCCTCATCCTCTCCCTCTTGAGTAGAATCCTGACTTTGAGTTGGTGATTCCACTTCTTCAGGTTGCTCATCACTGGACTGCTCGTGGTAGGGCATACGTGTGTGAGTGTGCAAATACAAAAAGTTTTATTAATACATGTCAAAAAATATATACACATATACACACAGAAAATGCATAGATGTTTCTGATCATAACTAAACCTAAAGACATTTCTCCAACTTTATTCTATATGGTTAATAAGGCTACTCTACCCACAGAAAGGTTACTGCGAGAAAAGTTACCCACAAGGACTTTGGAAGCGATTATACTCTATGTTGGAATAGATGTGTATAATCTATGTGTCATTAACAAGCAAAGCATGAGAAGGAAGTCATGGCCAAAAGTTGGAGAACACAAGAGAAAAAAATCCTCCTGAATCAATATTTCCTTCACGAGATGCCAGAATCATTTTTTATCAGCATGAACTACCTTTATTAGTGTATCTACACTAATGCAACAACACTATCACAAAAATTAATTTCTGCTAATAGAAAACATCGAATTAACGTTAAAGCGCTCAACAGCATAGGCCCAATTACCTCAGAAGATTCTACAAACATTCTTGGTCTACGCCGATAGATTAATTTTCTTCGAAAACCCATATTTCACACTGAAAAGAGAAAACCGTGACTGGGAACATGCACTTGAGAGGACAGCTATATTCGATCACTTCCATGGCTAAATATTAACTTGCCATTTTAATTTTGAAAATACTCTCAAAATAAGTCCCAGAGTTAAGTGTAAGTGTGTACGTTTTCTGAGTGCTTGCAAAGCCACTTATGCTCCCCAAGCTGGCAGTGCAGTCATCTTAAGGCCTGTGGAAAAGGCAGAGGACATTATTTTAAAATTTCTTTTAGACACAGGATCTCGCTCTATTGCTCACGCTGGAATGCAGTGGCGTGATCACACTTCACTGCAGCCTCGACCTCCCGCTCAAGCGATCCTCCTGCCTCGTCTGGAGTAGCTGGGACTACAGGCACGCACCACTACACCCCCCCTGACAGAGGGCATTTCTGATGAGGTTTAGTTTCACAAGCGGACTCCACATGAAAACACTAGTGAATCACAATTCCCGTGACTGCTGCTTTTGGCACACTCCCACTTACTAGAGCCATTCACTCCCCTCAAATCAAGTTTGGTTGGACGGCACAGCCTCTCCCAGTCCTTCCCATTGTTTCCGGACCTTCCATGGCAGAGGTGAGACCTCGCCACGCCTCTCACTCGGGTGCTTCTCACTCAGGCACTCCCCACTCCACACCACTGGGGGGCACTCACCAGCCCGCAGCCTTGCCAGGTTCCAGGCCCCTTCCTGACCGCCATCTTCACCACCCACCTCCCGCCCCAGGGCCCTATTCAGGATTCAGGAATGTGCCCTGTGTCATGGATTCCTATCACCTCGGGACTCTGACCCCTCCAACAGCACCCGCAACACTCGCCCCATTTTCACCTGAGCCCCTGACCGCCTCCCCTTCACGGCCCACCTTCCTCCCTGTCCTGGCCCCTTCATGACCACAAAGTCAATGGTGGTGTCGCAGCCTGTGAGGAGAAGGAGGACGAGCTCGAGGCCCTTCTCTTTCGGAGGCCACTGAGGCCCTTCTCCCTCAAAAGCCACAGATCACTACACCAAGGACCCACCGAACCTGCCCTAAGCCCGCTGGCTCCTCCTCACCCTCACTCACACTTCAGCCCCCAGGAGGACTGGCCCGTGGACCTACCAGCTGAGTCTCAGTAGATGAAAAAGTGTCCAGATAGCAGCAACGTGACTGCACACTCTCACAGCTCCCTGGCGTTCTCCACGTGGGCGAAGTGGCCGACGGGAAGACACCCAGTGAGCATGCTCACTGAGGCCGGCACCCAAGGAGCATGCGCAGCTACCGCGGTAGGGGGGAGGAGGGGGGCTGCAGTTCTCAGCAGCACACCCCACACTCCCGATTTTCATTCCCGTGGAGATAATGGAATCCGACCTCCCTCGGCAGTTTCATATGCCTCGGGTACTCAAATACCTCAAATAGTACTCCCCTCAAAACTCATTCCACCTTCAACTGAGCCACCCTCTCGTCCAGGGCCCTCTCTTGCTCTGGCCCCACCATAGGAACAAGGACCATGGTGGCTGCCTGTGAAGCGAGGTAGACCACCTGCTAAAACAGAAATAGCAACACACCCCATAGCATTATACAAGACTAAGAGTCTCATAATCAGATATTAAAAATGTCTAGCATATAATTCAAAATTACTCAGAATATGAAGAACCAGGAAAATAGGGCCACTGAAATGGGGAAAGACAATCAACCAACACGACTGCTAAGATAGAGATGTTGGGATTATGTGGGAAAGCCTTTAAAGATGCTATTTTACAAATGTGTAGGCTGGGCGCGGTTTGCACTTTTGCGTGCTGAAGTAAGAAGATAGATGGCTTGAGGCTAGGGGTTTCCAACCTGGGCAACACAGTGAGACCTTGTCTCTACAAAAAAAAATTAAAAATAGCTGAGCGTGATGACACATGCCTGTAGTCCTAGCTACTGTGAAGGCTGAGGCAGGAGGATCCCTTGAGCCCAGGAGTTCAAGGCTGCAGTGAGCTATGATCACACACTGCACTCGAGCCTGGGCAACAGAGTGAGACCCTGTGTCTAAAACAAAACAAAAAGAAATTGTTCAAGTGTCTCAAACCTGATATTCAAAATGTCTAGCGTGTAATTCAAAATTACTCAGAATACGAAGAACCATGAAAGTTAGGCATCTCGGCCAGGCGCAGTGGCTCATACCTGTAATCCCAGCATTTTGGGAGGCTGAGGTGGGTAGATCACGAGGTCAGGAGTTCAAGACCAGCCCGGCCAAGATGGTGAAATCCTGTGTCTACTAAAAATACAAAAATTAGCTGAGTATGGTGGTGGTCACCTGTAATCCCAGCTACTCGGGAGGCTGAGGCATAGAATTGCTTGAACCCAGGAGGCAGAGGTTGCAGTGAGCCAAGATCGAGCCCCTGCACTCCAGCCTAGGCGACAGAGTGAGACTCCAGCTCAAAAAAAAAAAAAAATAAATAAATAAAAGGAAGTTATGGAATCTCAAATGGAGAAAAACAAACAACTGACACCAGAGATGTTAAGATTATCTGGAAAGCCTTTAAAGATGCTGTTTTAAAAAAGCTATAAACATCCATGTCCAGACACAAGTTTTCAACTCCTCTGGGTGGATACCAAGAAATGTAACTACTGGACTTAATAGTAAGAGTTTGTTTAGTTTTGTAAGAAATACTGCCAAACTGCCTTTCAAATTGGCTTTACCATTTTACATTCCCACCAGCAATGAATGAGAGTTCCTGTTGCGCCACATCCTCCCCAGCATTTGTTGTTGTCAGTGATCTGGATTTTGATCATTCTAATAGCTGTGTTTTTGGTGCAGTTTTCATCAACCCTAGTTGCCCATTGGAATTGCCTAGTAGAACATTTAAAAAATACTGATTTTTGGCTGGGCACAGTGGCTCACACTTGTTATCCCTGCATTTTGGGTGGCCGAGGCAGGCAGATCACCTGAGGTCAGGAGTTCAAGGCCAGCCTGGCCAACATGGTGAAACCCCATTTCTACAAAAAGTCAAAAATTAAGCCAGGCACGGTGGCTCATGCCTGTAATCCCAGCACTTTGGGAAGCTGCGGTGGGCGGATCACAAGGTCAGGAGATCGAGACAATCCTGGCTAACACGGTGAAATCCCATCTCTACTAAAAATACGAAAAATTAGCCAGGCATGGTGGCGGGCACCTGTAGTCCCAGCTACTTAGGAGGATGAGGCAGGAGAATGGCATGAACGCAGGAGGCAGAGCTTGCAGTGAGCCGAGATCACGCCAGTGCACTCCAGCCTGGGCAACAGAGCAAGACTCCGTCTCAAAAATAAACAAACAAACAAAAGAAAAACCAAAAATTAGCTGGACATGATGGCAAGTGCCTGTAGTCCCAGCTACTCAGGAGGCTGAGGCAGGAGAATTGCTTGAACCTGGGAGGCAGAGATTGCAGTGAGCCGAGATTGTGCCATTGCACTGTAGCCTTGGTGACAGAGTGAGACTCTGTCTCCAGAAAAAAAACCAAAAAAAAAAAAACAAAAAACAAAACAAACACACAAAGATATCGATTATCAGGCTCCACCCCAGGACAATTAAGCTGGGTCTGGGGCTTAGTCATTTATTTATGAGCATTTAAAAAGTATGTCTCAGGTTATTTAAATTTGTATCTGGTGTTGAGGATGGCTGGTTTAGAACATATAATACCAATAGGCCTTTGACAAAGTGTTCAGAGCAGTGAGAAAGGTAAGATATAAAGCTTTTACCATCTTAAAGTCAACCAGCTTGTTGGAGATGGGTTGATCAGACACATTTGGAAGACCCTGCTTGAGGTAAATCAAATATAAGCAAAATAGTTGCAGATGTTGAAGCAGAGACAGCTAAAGGGACATTAGAGCTGCAATTTAAGGCCTTTCAGGGTTTCCCCAGATGATTAAAACTAATCAGAGGCCATGACAATCATCTTTTCTAAGTGTATAGAGAGAATAAATGCAGAAGGAAAGGGAGAAAAAAACTATAATTATTTTAAAATCTTCCTAAACCCTTAGCGTGTTTTGTAGTCCTTACTATATCACCGGAACTAGTCTATTTTATAAAGTGGCCTGGATAACCTTTAAAGTCCTCTATGTGGGTCTCTATCAGCATTTTCCAGTCATAACTAACAGACTGAGATAGAAGACACTGAAGCTGTGTCTGTAGAACATAAGACAATTACAAGAGACCAAAAGCAGGTCCATTATGTACAGCTGCCTGGGAGTGTACATTTAGGAGGACTGCAAAAGTTAGAAGACATACCTTACTTATTAAAAGTGGTGACTAGAAAATGTACCCCTAAGGAAAATCAGTATTTTTTTAAAGTATACCATTCAGTACTTCTTAGTATATTCACAAAAGTTGTGCAACCGTTAGTACTAATTCCAGAACATTTTCATCACCCTTAAAAGAAACTCTATTTTCTGTCTTTATGGATTTTCCTATTCTGGACATTTCACGTAAATGGAATTATACAATATGTAGCCTTTTGTGTCTGGCTTCTTTCACTTTGTATAATGTTTTCAAGGTTCAACCACATTGTACCATGTATTAGTATTTCATTGTTTATTATTGCTGAATAATATTCTATTATATTGATGTACCACATTTTGTTTACCAATTCATCAGCTGATGGACATTTAGGGTCTTTCTACTTTTTTGGTCACTGTATATAATGTTGCTGTGTATATTTGTGTGCAAGTTTTTCTGTAGACATATGTTTTCATTTCTCTTGGGTATACAGCTAGGAGTGGAATTGCTGGATCATAGAGTAATTCTATGTTTAACTTAAAGTGCCAAACTATTTCCTACAGTAGCTTCCCCGTTTTGCATTCCCACAAGCAATGTGTGAAGGTTCTTCTTTCTCTTCCTCCTCAGCAACACTTGTTATTTTCCATCTTTTTTATTATAGCCATCCTAGTGGGTTTGAAGTAGTATCACGTTGTGATTTTGATTTGCATTTACCCAATAACGAACAATGTCAAGCATCTTTTTCTGTGCTTGCTGACCATTTGTATATCTTCTTTGGAGAAATGTCTATTCAGGTCCTTTGACCTGTGCTGCAACCTTTATAGCAGGTTAAACTACCACCTCTGCAACAGCTATCTTGGAAATTCAGACCACAATCTCTGCAGCAGCTGGCCCAGAACAGTCAGATTTTCATCAACAACTGCCCTATTTTTTGGCCCCAGCTTCCAACTTACATCTGACTGGAGAAAGCCAAATCTGTTCCCCAGACCAACCATATAACATGTCCAACTGCTAGTTAGCCCACCAATAACCTCCAACCAGGGCACACCTGAAGCTCTTTCCCACTCCCCTGCCTGCCTTTGAATCTCTGCCAACCGCAAATGATGGTGGTTGACTTTCTTTCTGTAGCAAGCTCTGAATAAATAGCCTCTGTTTGTTCTTATTTGGGTGGTCTTCATTTATTTCCACAGTAAGGTTGCCAAATAAAGGGTAGGAGACCCAGTTAAATTAGAATTTCAGATAAACAGCAAACAATTTTTTAGTATAACTATAGTCGTGCATCACTTAACAACAGGGATATTGATACACTTAACAACAGGGATATTGGCTCTGTGTCCTCCCCCAAATCTCATGTGGAATTGTAATCCCCATGTGTTGGAGGAGGGGCCTGGTGGGAGGTGACTGAATCATGGGAGTGGATTTCCCCCTTGCTGTTCTTGTAACAGTGAGTGAGTTCTCACGAGATCTGATGGTTTAAAAGTGTGTTGCACTTCCCACTTTGCTCTCTCTCTCTCCTGCCACCACGTGAAGGAGGTGCTTCCTTCCCCTTCACCTTCTGCCATGATTGTAAGTTTCCTGAGGCCTCCTAGTCATGCTTCCTGTATAGCCTGCAGAACTGTGAGTCAATTAAACCTTTTTTTTTTTTTTTGAGGCGGAGTCTTGCTCTGTCGCCCAGGCTGGAGTGCAGTGGCCCAATCTTGGCTCACTGCAACATCCGTCTCCTGGTTTCAAGCTATTCTCTTGCCTCAGCCTCCTGAGTAGCTGGGTTTACAGGCACATGCCACCATGCCCAGCTAATTTTTGTATTTTTTGTAGACACAGGATTTCACCATGTTGGTCAGGCTTGTCTCAAATTCCTGACCTTGTGATCTACCCACCTCAGCCTCCCAAAGTGCTGGGATTACAGGTGTGAGCCACCACGCCCAACCAAACCGCTTTTCTTGATAAATTACCCAGTTTTAGGTAGTTATTTATAGCAGTGTGAGAATGGACTAATGCAGATATGTTCTGAGAAATGCATTGTTAGGTGACTTCATCATTGTGTGAACACCATGGAGTATACTTATACAAACCTAGATGGTCTAGCTTACTACACACCTATAGGCTATATGGTATAGCCTATTGCTCCTAGGCTACAAACCTGTACAGTATGTTACTGTACTCAATACTGTAGGCATTTGTCCCACAATGCTAAGTATTTGTGTATCTAAACATATCCAAACATAGACAAGGTAATGAGTTGTACTATGATGTCATTATGGCTATGACATCACTGGGCGATAGGAATTTCCATAATGATGTCATTAGGTTATAGGAATTTTTAGCTCTATTATCATCTTATGGGACTGCTGTCATATATGTGGTGCATTATTGACTGAAATGTCCTTATAAGATGCATGACTGTATGTTTCAAATATTGCATAATTGTGATTTGCTATATCTGGAACTCTATGCATATATAAAAATGCAAGCTCACACAGAATTCTGAGAGGTGTACTGCTTTCTTAACAAAAGGCAGCTGGATAGTTCTGATCAGTTGAGCTCTGTGGTTTAAGTGACAATTAAATGACATTTCTGTTTTGTTGTGTTGTGTTTCTGTACCAGGCCAGAGCTTATCTGCCAATCAATACATGCTGTGATGTACCTTTATCAAGCTGGGGGACTTTCACATTATTGTCTGGGCTTTAGCTCCAATACAAGGCATTTCATTTTAAAAGCCCTTTGCTCCCTGTGTGTTAATTAAAGTCATTTCAGTGGTCTCTGCTGCCAGTTTCCTCTGCTCTTCAATGTGATTAATGTTAATTCAGTCCCAGAGTCCCCTGGAGATTCATTCAAGTTTCATTCCTGACTTATTTCTGTCCTGACCAGATGGCTCCAGGTTCCTGCAACCGCATGGGCATCTTTTGGATTATTCTGTTTATCTTTCCCAGGGCCCAAGGTAAGGGTAAAGTCTAATGGAGTGCATTTGTCAGCAGGATAAGCCATTCACTGCTGCTTGAACACCATAACCAAAGTTAGATTTAATATATGCTTTTGTAAACTCCACAGCAAAAGCTGGTGAAGGGTTGCTGATTTGTTTTTTGATCTTTTAGAAGATGCAGCCAATGGCAGGGCAGTAGCTGGTAGGACTGAGCAGAGAGGAAGGGGGACTCTACGGGGAGCTCTGAAGGCTCCTGAGTCTTTCTCTGCCTTTAGGGATGTGGAAAAGATAGACATGTCATGAAAAAGACAGATATCTTTAATGAAGCTAATAAACATGTAAAAGAAGATGTGATATTTAAAGAAACAGTACATCAAAACTGACAAATGCAATCTTTCACTGTGAGATCGAATTCAATTCACCCAAAGGGCACACTTTACTTTTGTTAAAAAATACTTGCCTTAGATTTCAACACAGCAAAAGCTCTCATATAAGCCAAGGCTAAAGCTGAATATGCTCTGGTTAGTGGGTTTTGCAACCCTGAAAAACAAGCAGGAAGCCACACAATACAGAGATTTGGCATTTGGACTTGCACACATGTGGGCATGCATGGACACACACCAGCACACGTACAATCCAGTAATTATGAATTATCATCATTAGGGGTTTCAGTGCCAAAAGTGTTTGTTGTTCAAAATGCTGTAAGGATGCACAATTCACACATATTTGCAGATTGTTGGTTCTGATTCCTGGATCAGTTCCTCCTATAGCCTACCCATGCATACAATGCAGAATCCTGGTGGGCTCTAGAAGCAGGGGTTGCTAATTGTCCTTTATCCTGGAGAACCCAAATGAAGAATTTCTGGCTTTTGGTTCTAACTAGCCTACTATGTACCTTGTTTAGACTGGCTGTAGGGAAAGCAAAGGTTAATAAAGCAGTATGCTTGCCTCAGAAGCCAATTAGAGGCTTTTGCCTACAAAAGCAATTATAATGCAATGCTGTCTGTGAAGAGTGCTATAAAAGGTAAAAATCTTGCAATAGAGTGGTGAGCAAATTAATCTGGGAAGTCTTTGCAGATTTAATCTAGACCTTGAAAACTGGAAACGGCAGTGGCAGGTTGATGTGCTCTGTGTGGGTTTGGAGGGCAAAGGTGGAGGGAACGAGCTGTAGTACATTCAGCATAAACAAAGGTAGAAGCCAGAAAGAGCAAGGAATCTGTGAAACTGGGAGCAAAGTGGTATTTTCTAACATAGTTGGAAGAGAGGATGTGAGAGAACAGAGACTAGAAAGACAAAAACTGAAATAATAATAACTATTATATATTGCCTGCTTTGTATTGGCTCTGTGCTAAGTGCTTTTCACCCATTATCACATTTAAAGCACGCAACTCTTGGAAGTAGGTATTGTTATTTCTATTTTATAGATGAGGAAACTGAGGAACAGATAATTTATATAACTCAAGATTTCAATTTGGGGCAGGGGTGAGGGTGTCCAATCTTTTGGTTTCCCTGGGCCACATTGGAAGAAGAAGAATTGTCTTGGGCCACACCTAAAATACAGTAACACTAACGGTAGCTGATGAGCTAGAAAAAAATGGAAAAAAAATCTCATAATGTTTTAAGACAGTTTACGAATTTGTGTTGGGCCGAATTCAAAGCCGGCCTGGGCCGCATGCGTCATGAAGGCCATAGGCTGAACAAGCTTGCTCTAGGGTATTGCCTATAACATGTGCTGAAGAACTCTGTTGGGGCACCAGAAGGGAGCTGAGATGGAGGGTTCTGATTACCTGGTGGGCCTGACTCTGCTCCTCCTTACCTTCATGCACTCTTATATTAAGCGTCCTCACCCTCCTTTGTCCTTCTGCAGTTTTTTCAAATTGTGAAGTCCCACCATAGCCATGTTCTTGACATATTGCGCCATGCGTGTATTTTATCTCTCTGACTCATCTTCTGTTTCCTTAAAGGAAGGGATCTTGTCTGTCCTTTCATATCTTCCCCAGAGCGAGGAACTGAAAACACACATGATGGTTAATTGATTGATTAGGATTTCACTAAGCATTCCACTTAGGCACTTACCTGCCTGTAGTGCTTGTTGACTGCTTGATTGAACACCTTCCTCATTAACTCCATCTGGGCAGGCAACTTTTCTGCATATGTGCCAGATCCAGTGCTAGGCACTGTCACTTTCCTGATTTCACTTAATTCTCTCTAGATGTGTACCGTGCATTCCCATTTCACAAGATGAGTAAACTGAGGCTCATTGAGGTTAGGTGGCATGTATCAAAGAATAACTCAAAGGCATATTGTTAGTTATTATCATGCTAACTTACTTGAATACAAAATACTAACAACAGATTGATTTCATCTAACAAAGGATTTATCTACAAGGAAGAAGAAGAGAGAGGTAAGGAGGAAAACCACAGGCATATTTGAAAATGGTGAACCCTGCTTTCCTCTTGCTGGGCGAACTGGTGACCAGCAAGGGGCCAGGTGGGCTGTTCTGCCCTTGGACAGCAGACTGGGTCCTCAAATAAAACAAATTCGGTTGTTTATGGGTTCCACATAAGGCCTCGGAAGTTTAGCTCTAGGCAATGTGTGACAGGCTGTCTCTGTGTTTCCGCTGTCACTGTCTTTAGTTAACACCTCCATCTCAGCTATGTCAGTTGGGCACCAGCTCCCTTCCAGAATTTCTCAACTACTGCCTCAGTCACTCAGCAACCAAGCTGGGCTGACTATGAAGGTTTCAGGTTCCTTTTGACTCTGATCATGGGTTAACTGTTGTTTTGAGATCCTGGCTGTGCAGCCACATTTAGGCAGTTGGAGTTAGACGGTGGAGGAGGGCAAAAAGTCTAAGGGCAATAATAATAATAAATATCGAAACTCACTTCATGTCCAATGTTTTAGTTTCCCAAAGCTCAACCAGGAGAGTAATTTGGGCTTTGTCAAACTTGCCAAAGGATTAGTTTGGCCAATATTAGATAAGCAAGTGGCTTTTTCGTTCATTCATTGATTTATTGCCCCGTTTCTGCTGAAGTATTTATCCAGACATAATAAAATGTGTTACCCATTGCCCCGACTTCACCTTGGCTTGTGAGCAAATAAAAATTCTAAGACTCCAGCTTGGCTGGTGAGCAAATAAAAATCCTATCTGATAGATTTATGCTTACATGTTCTGCTTCTAATGCTTGAGCTATTTCATTTGCTATTTGAGCCAAAGTCTGACATAAATTGTGGATAACATGATCTATTTCAGGAACTCCTGTTCAGAATATAAATCCCTGCACAAATCAGTAAAATACAGTATCATGGATACCTCCTGGTAAGGTAACATGTCAAAATATTAATAAAATAAGATGACTGGGAGGTTCTGTTTTGAATGCTTGGAAAGGCTGAATGAATATACCGAAAGTGTACAGCATATATTAATGCAGCGAGCATAGAAAATCCATTTTATTACACCCAAAGAAAGTCCCAGAAGTGCACATTGAGAAGGCATATATGTGTTGTTTATGGTAGATACCACTTATTGTCTGAATTTAATAGATCTGTTTGTTGATGAAAACATCCTAGAGTTAAATAAATCATTTATATAGTTTCTGTTTAGATTTGTGATAAAATAATTGGACTATAGTTTGCATCATTAGTCTCATGCCTATCATATTCTTGTTGCAAGTTCTTGGAAATATCAGAAACAGCAGTTAATTGTTAATGACCTAGTGTCAAGTTAAGGCATATAGATGTCTCAAGGTTAATATTTCTGTATTGAAGATACAAGGGAATGACGTGGTCAGTCTTAGGGTGAAATCTGGTACCATTTAGTCCTGTAGGCATGGGTATAAGAGTCTTACTAGAACATCTGGGGCTGGATGAGAAATCCAGCGGCTGAAAAGATTGGCTGTTGTTGCAGTTGTTTGAGAAAGGAGAATTCACAGAGTTTCTGGAAAATGAAAGTGTTAAAAAAATGAAAAAAAAAAAAAAAGAGTAGGGTGACCATTTTAACAATCTAGTATCTTGAGATACCACAAAATAAAAACAATAAAGGGAAAAAGAGGAGTCAAATAATAAAATAAGGGTCTGTTGCCCTGATTCTGGATCTTAACTAGAAGGTCTTGGGAGAGGGCTGTCCACTTCAGGAAGTATTTGCTTATGCAGTCCTTTTTGATGACTCTCAGAGTTAAGTCTCTAGTGGGACTGGAGAGATGGTTCAGTGGTAGGATACTTAACACACTGACACTGGCTTACATGTACCCATGGCTACACACCCTGGAGTTAAAATGTAGTGCTTGTAGTTAAAAGGACCTGAAATTGTCTTTTCTAGTGTGTTTCTTCTTCCTCTTCCTCCTCTTTCTCCTCCTCCTCCTCCTCCTCCTCCTCTCCTTCTCCTTCTCCTTCTCCTTCTCCTTCTTCTTCGACAGGGTCTCATTCTGTTGCATAAGGTGGAGTGCAGTGGTGTGATCATAGCTCACTGCAGTCTTGAACTCCTGGGCTCTAGTAATCCTCTGCCTCAGCCTCCTGAGTAGCTGAGACTACAGTACACACCATCATGCCTAGCTAATTTTTACAGTTTTTTGTAGGGACAGGGTGTAGCTATGTTGTCCAGGCTGGTCTTGAACTCTTGGCCTCAAGTGATCCTCCCACCTTGTCCTGCCCATCTAGTGCATTTCTAAGGCTGACTTTCATTGGTTTCTCTTACAGCATCTCCAGTCTCCTGACTACAAATCATGTAAGGGTATATCTGGTAATATTCTCATTGAAAATGCAACTTGCATATCAGTTGGGCATATGATGTCGTTTTGGACAATATTTGACAAGCTTGAAGTGTTTACAAGGTGGAATCCAATAGAGGAGGAGTCATCACAGTCTCATGGGTCTTCCCGGAATTGTTTCAAGGGAAGAGCCCGTGAAGATTTTGAGATGATATGACTATTGCCTTATGGTTACAGCTGATAGTTAGATTTTAGGTCAGGGGAGATTAAACTCTTCTGAGTACTATGAGAGATCATTGGCCCATTCTATTTTGCCAAAACTTAGTGAGTGGATAAATGTGAGCAAGGAAGTTTTTGTTTTAATGGGAGTACTTTACACAGTTTCTTGAGTATTTCCACCTGTAAAATGAGATGTTCTATTACTAGAGAGTAATATATGTACTCTGTCTATCACTAGAGAGTAATGCAGGTGGGAAAAACAATATCTATCAATCTATTATCTATCTATCTATCTATCTTATCTATCTATCTCTATTATCTATCTATTTATCTATCTATCTATCTATCTATCTATCTATCTATCTATCTATCTATCTTTTCACCTTTTAGCAAGGGAAAACTTTAATCCAACTATGAACCTAACATACCATTACAACTGAATGAAATCTATTTGGAAATGTTCAAACCGTTTTTGATGCAAAGGTTCTGAACTTTGCCTTTTTCTGCAGCTTTTCCTGGGTCATGATAACAACAGAGAAAGCAAGATTTGGCCACCTGTCTTGAGGAAGATTTTTCTCAGCAAGATTTTTGAAAAGTTTGAGCAATTTATCATTGTGAATAATTTCACAGAGAAAGCACTAAAGGTCTGGAGATGGCCTCTGGTGACATTAAGCACTCATCCTGGCAATGCCAATGCCCATTATTGCACATGTGACAGTTTGGAGAAGGCCACTATTTCTTTTCTTCTGAGGTGGCAGATTATCATATTTGAATAAACCTTTCAGGATTCATTAAGTCAGATTGAGTAAGTGTCTTTAGAATATCTACTGTAGCAAGAACAGAAAGGACTACTTGTTTTACATAGTAGTCAGAAATTCCCTTTTGCTTTAAAAGTGTTACCTTCAGAATGAGTTTCTCTGTTTCTAATCCATACTTCATTTGGATGTTATAGTGCCTCTAATAAATTACTATTTTTTCATTTTAGTTGGGGTGCCTGAAGAGATTAGAAAACCTGTTTGTTTTCATAATGTACTAAAAAATCATGAGCAACTCCAAAGATATATCTATTTGTATAGATGTGCACTCAAGTGTTTAGCAAGGTTACATGCTGGTGATGTAACTGTCATTCAGCTATTTGAATGGAGTGAGCTATTGATAAAGGAACAGCTATAATAGCAGAATTGTCAGAACTTATGGCATATCCAGCACAAAATATGCTTTGCTTATTCTCAAGATATGAGCCATCAACAAACATCATATCAGAGTTTTCTAGCCAGTGGTTCTCAAGGTTCTCAACCTTTAGCATGTGTCAGAATCACCTGGAGGGCTTGTTGAACTACACAATGCTGGTTTCCACTCCCAGAGTTTTGAATTCAGAAGATCTGGAGTGGGGCCCAACAATGTGGATCCCAGAAAAAGTGCCAGATGATGCCGAAGCTGCTGGTCTGGGGACCATACTTTGAGAAGCATTGCTGTAGAAGAGTATCAAGTGTCAATTTGAAGAATACTGAGAGTTTAAATAGCTGCTAGACAGTCATGACATTCAGTCATTCAAAAGAGGAAGTAGGATATCAGCACTTAGATTAGAACAACATTTAACAGTTTTGCGTGAAGCAGAACATAACAGAACTTCATAGAAGGCAATGAGACTGGCTGACAACCATTGTGTGTTATTCTAAAGTAATAAGATTTCTACTCCTCAGGAATCTCTAGGGTGAGGGAGAGGCAAAGAAGATATCTGCTGGAGCTTCCACCAAATCTAGCTGCTGCCCCATGGCATATAAACAGGGGGGATGAGCCTCCGCCACAGGGCCAGAGATGTAAGTGATGATCTTACGATAAGCTCCTGATTCTTGAGTAAGCTCATCAAAACGCAGTCTTGCCTTTCGTAGGAAGAGCTTAGCACAGTTGGGAATACTCAAAATTGGGTTTGTTGCAAGGCTTGCTTAAGGGACGAAAAGCCCTGCTGTCATCTGAACCCCAAAGCAGGTTCTCTAGAATACTGGATTTGTAGGGGAAGAAAACTAATTTTCTCTTTACCCTTTTTTGACAAAAAGAGTCAAACTCTGTAAAATATTTGAAGAGACTTATTCTAAGCCAAATATGAGTGACCGTGACCTGTGACACAGCCCTCAGGAAGTCCAAGAACATATGCCCAAGGTGGTAGTGGTACAGCTTGGTTTTATATATTTTAGGAAGGCATGAGACATCAATGAAATACATTTAAGAAATACATTGGTTTGGTTCAGAAAGGCGGGGCAACTCAAAGCGAGGGATGGTGGGGGGCTTCCAGGCTATAGATAAATTTAAACATTTTCTGATTGACAGTTGGTTTAGTTTGTCTAAAGACCCGGGAAACTGGGATCAATAGAAAAGAAAAAGTTTTATAGTGGCTGCCCTTAGAGACAATAGATGACAAGTATTTCCTATTCAGATCTTTAAAAGGTGGTAGACTTTAGTTAATCTCTTTAGGATTGGGAGGGCGTACAAGAAAAAGATCTAGCTATGTTAATAGAGATTCTTTATAGATGCAGATGGTCCCCCACAAAGGATGGCTTTGCAAGACCATTTCAATATATGGCAGAGAAACATATTTTGGGGTAAAATATTTTGATTTTCTTCCATGTCTCGTAATGTTATGCCAGAGTCAGGTTGGAAAGTAAGCCATGATATATAGGGTTAAATAAAACACATCTGATGAGAATTTATGGTTTATAGGGTATGACTCCCCAGGCCCCTTACATAGGAATTTGGGCAAGATTAAAAAAAAAAAAATCAGAGCTTAGTCTTCACCTTCATAATTCTCCATTGGGAGGGACCCCTGTAACAAAAGACAGATTAACAAGAGAAAAACAAACAGAAGTTTATCCACATGTAAACCTCATGTATACATGAGAGATACCCAGAGAAATGAATAATCTCCAAGAGGTGGCTTAGAGTTCAGTCTTAAATGACATCTTCAATTAAAACAAAGAAAGAATGGTGTTGGGGAGGCCAGTTATGGGGAGATGACCAGGAAAAGCAAGGAAAACAAGGGCAAGGGTTGTTATACAGATTTAAGTCTATGCCTTCCCCATTGATAAGAATCTCTAGTGATTTACGGTATCATTTTCTTCCTGGTACTGAGAGAGAGACACCCTTATAAATTGAGATTTCATTTATACATGTAAATTTCCCTTATAAAATAGTAACTTCTACTCTGTTTTCAAAGCTTTTCCTGTGTCTGCAGTTTCTCAAAATAATCAGCTCAAAATAATCATTATGCTAAAGAGGTATATTCTGTAGTACCTGACTATAAGATGTGTCTTCAGCAGCTGTTTTTTAAATGATAATCAGTGTTTTTTTCCAGTATTCTGATCATTAGACTCTAATGTAAGTGCCTTAGCAGGTACTGATATCATAATATTAACCAAACAATAATTAGGAAGTATTCTCTTTCAGTATACCAAATATAATATACTTGTGAATGGAGGCATGTCATATATATGAATCCTTCACTTATGTGAAGTACATCTTCCAACAATACATTATATTTTGCTCTGCATTAGCAGAAGATATTATTCACAGTTCCAAGCCCTTTTCTATAGATATCCATTGCTTTTAAAGTAGCCAGCAATATAATCACTAATTGTATTTGGTTTACTTAAAAAAATCCTTTCCCTCAGCTACTCAACGGTTATTCCTTATTCTTCTGTCAACATGCCTATTTCTAAGAACCTACTTCATGTAATTGCTTCTAATTTGCTATAGGAGGAGACTAGACAACAAGCTTGTTAGTGAGTGTTGTGTAAGGGGAGGAATTCCAAAGTCTGAATGAGGGCTCAGGGCAATGAAATAGGTCAGCTTTAGAGCATTGGCTTTGTTAATGGCTGTTTTCTGAGCTCCACTGCCTTTTTTGCATGATTCCTGCCTTCTGCCTCTGCCTTTGTGGAGGTGGCTGTCAGGCTGACACCTTAGAAGGATGTTACTGCAAACATAAATTCCACACAGAGTCTTATGCAAGATCCTTGTTTGGGTATATCAAAGAAACACATGACTTAATTCTTGGGAACTTGATCTAATTTTAGATAGTAAATCCTAATAAGAACAAAGCAACAACATCACAGATTTATCACACATAAAGTGGTTAAGCACTAAAGGAATACATCATGAAGATTTTCTGGAAGAGATATGTATTAAATCAATTTTTCTTTGAAAAAGTGAGAGATATGCTTTGGTGAGAGTCAGAGAAGGCTGTAAAAAGATAATTTTCAGGAAAAGGTACAATCATGACTCTCATAAAGATAGAAAAATGAACTCATGTTAAATAATTTATTTTACTCCTGTCGAAGAGAACCGGAGACTTACAGACTGGCACTTTGAAATGCCGACAAGCCTTAGGGGCTGCTTCAGAATCAAGGTTCCTCTAACTTTGTCCTGTCTCCCTGTTATCAGAAAGGAGTCCCGATTCAGAACCCAAGAGAGGGTTCTTGGATCTTGCACATGAAATAATTTGAAACAAATTCATAAAGTGAAAGCAAGCTTATTAAGAAAGTAAAGGAATAGGGCCGGGCATGGTGGCTCATACCTGTAATCCCAGCACTTTGGGAGGCTGAGGTGGGCAGATCACGAGGTCAGGAGTTCAAGAGCACCCTGGCCAAGATGGTGAAACCCTGTCTCTTCCACTTAATGAGGAGATAGCATCATTGCACTCCAGCCTGGGTGACAAAAGTGAGACTCTGTCTCAAAAAAAAAAAAAAAAAAAAAAGAGAGAGAAGCACAAAATGAGATACTGGTTTAATGGGATCTTTTACCACTCAGCTATTGACTCGATTTTCCTCTCCACAGCTACCAACTCAGCTTTTAACGTATGGAACTTCTAGCGTAGTTTCAGGCAGGGGAATGTTAAGGCTCTGAAGGAAATACCACAAAGACTGGTGCTTTGACATGCTGAGAGGCCTTAGAAGCTGCCTTAGAATCAAGGTCCCTCCAACCTTGTCTTGTTCCCTCATCCTCAAGCACAGGAAGTAACTCTCTCTAGAATGTTTTTTTTTACTTAACCAAGAAAGGCTTCTTTGCAAAAGAAACACAATAATGCCTGCCTCTTGGGCTCATTTAAATTTCAAATAGAATAATTTACAAGTTGATTTCTATTTATTCATTCTCCCTAATAATCATATACTGCCCCTCAAAAGAATTGTCTACATTCCTTATCTGCCATCTCCCACTATGGAAAAGGGTATATAAGCTTCTGTACCCCGTTGGGTTATTGGGTAATCCTTCTCCTGCATTTCCCCTGTGGTAGACTTGTTAAAATAAAATTTTGTATGTTTTTTGGCCTATTGATCTGCTATTGTCAGTTTATTTTCAGCAAACCTTCAGAGGGCAAAGGGGAAGTTTTCCCTTGGCCCGTATAGAACTATTGCAATAGGAGAAAAGAGACCTTGGCATAGAAATGTGCTCAATTCCAAATACTGTACAGCAAAGACAGCTGAGGATTTACAGTCAGGGGAAGAATGAGAGGGGTCAGTGGATGAAAAATTACTAAGAAGAGACAGAAGGTAGAGGATTCTTGCTAAACTAACTGAGCAGGATTCTGACTATAGCTGGGCTATGAAGGCTCAGGAATAAGGGGGTTGAAAGTGGGAGATAGGGGGTGGCAAGGCTGGGAAGAGGGCTCAGAGGAGCTTGAGGGTAGAGTGTTTGTCAGTCCTATGATATGAGAAAACCGGCCAATGTTATAACCAGTTCAAAGGAAAAGTCAAAACAGCACTGATTTATATGAAATGAAAGAATGTTGAAATGAATTGCAAATGTCCACAAAACTGGTTTTTCCGCTAGAGACAGGAAGTTAATGAAAACCACCTCTAGACAGAACAAAATTTACATATATATCAGTTACCTACAGCGTATAAAGAGTTGCAAAATAGCTCAAAGAGAACGAATAGGGCAAGACTCTGATAACCCTGAAAGGCAGAGTTTTCCATTGAAAAACATATTTCTCTTTAAGGCAACTCAGAAGGGGCTAAAGGCTGGGAAGTCAGAGTAGAAATTTAGGAAGAGTAAAGAAGTCAGGAAAGGTAAACCTATTGGACTGGACTTGCAATTAGATCAGCATGAGACAGTGATTTTTTTTTTTTTTAAATTTCAGGTTGAAAGAAAAGGTTTGATTTCAGAGTCTCTAAATGTTTAATGCATAGAGTTCCAGGGTATGCACTGATAGGGTTCAGTACATGCTGCTCCAAAATATGTCACTTTGGCATATTGAATATTTTAAGCTGAAGGAATTTGAGATATGGCAGGTGCGGGAAGGACTCTCTGAATTTTCCTTGAAGCAGATCATAAGGCCTTTATGTGAGAGGTGTCCTCCCTATACCTGGAGGATAAGAGCATTTTTATCAAGGGACCCAGAGAACAATTTTAATGAGCAGACCTTACTAAGTTTCCACAAGACTCCTTATTGTCCTACCAACATTTTCCCACAACTCTGTACACTTCATCAAATGTAGCATAAAAACATTCAGGTTTAACTGTTTCTTCCAGTCTTCATTTTCTTACGAAGGCTCCAGTGTTACATAAAACTTACATCAAATAAATTTGTATGGTTTTCTCTTGCCAATCTGTCTTTTGTTACAGAGACCCAGCCGAGAATCTGGAAGCATATTTGATCTTAATGGCTTTGGGGTTTATAAACAAAATTATGGGAAGCCATTGTTTCAGACTGAGCTCCTGCACTAGGCCCCAACAGACTAGACCAAACCAAAATGCAGTCACATATGCTAAATGCCACATTATCAAGTTGCAACTTTAAAGAAGTAGATAGATCCCCAAACAGACCAGTTTTTTTAAACAAAACAAAACAAAACAGGAGATTCCAGTCTACCCAAGTCAGCATACTAAGGAAGCCTTTTCTGTTTTAACCTTAAAAACCAAAATAACCTGAAGTAACGTAATGGTAATCAACAGTTGTTTTTTTTTTTTCTATTGTTCTGTTACCTTGTTCCTGCCTTACGCCACTCTGCCATTGCCCAGTGGGAGCTCTCATTCTGTTTGTAGAATAGAGACTTTCCAGAGTCATGAATTGTGAATAAAAGCCAATTAGATCTATAGCTAAATTTGTTGTAATTTTGTCTTTTAACAGATTCCTGTCACCTGATTCTAGCTCCTTCTAGTTGCTGCAGCTACAGACCTTTTCACTGAGCCAGGTACTCTCTGAAGTTGTTCCTTAAGAGGCTTTTTGAAAATATTGGAAAGCTTAGAACTATAGGGGCAGATGGAGAGAGAAAGAAAAAGAGAAATTAGATACATTTTATCTTTCTGTAGTTGGCTTTTATTTTTAAAATGACCCTGTACCCCCTTTCAGTTTTCCCTCAGAACAGTTTTTCCTCCACATATTCTCTTTTCCTTCATCATTTTAATGGCTACAGTCTTGCTCTGGTGAGTCAAAAGGAATGGCCAAAGCTTCGCAAACTGCCTGCTGGAGCAGAGGGACTAAGTTAGATAGAAGTGGCCCCAAGGGGAGATAATTAGGTAAGAGGAGGAATGGGGATAAAGATAAGCATGACAGGGGGCAGGGTGTGTGTGGTGGGGGAGATATAAAAGACAAGAACTAGAATGACTCATCACAACAAATGGTTTAGTCAGGAAATGGCACCAAAATTACACTCCCGCTAGAATGTGCCCATATTAATTTTGCTCAAAAGCTTCCTGAATGCAGCCAAGAATCTTTGCTACCCCTTTTATTAAAAAATAACTTTGTAATTAAAAAATAATTTAAATATTTTCTTCTATGGTAGAATTCCCAGGAGAACCTTCAGTTTTACAGGATTTGGGGGGAGATTTATGAAAAACCACTGGGTCATTTTTAGTTAGGTGACATTTGTCCTTTCATTTTTTGTGAATAGTGTAGTAAAAGCAACATGAAACTAAGATACAAAGCCAGAAGGCTCAAATGCCACATTTGTGTCTTTGGCTCCATTTAGACCATAGTCACAGAGTGCCCTTGGAGTTTAGATGACGCCGTATAAATAGTGTGGTCAGCTACAGTTTGAGCTCAGACCTGACAAAGACTCATTCCTTGGCCAAACTTTAGACAGGCTTCTTTGAGTCCTTTTTGCCTAATAGGCCTTGGGTCCTGTCTACAGCCTGCCTAGGCTATGTAGGGGAGGGAAACTAAACTTTTTCCTCTACCCACCTTAGATTCATTGTCTGGGGCCCCATAACTTTCACCATCAAAAAACAGATTAACAAGATAAAAACAAGCAGAAATTTGTTAACATGTACATCTTATATACACAGGGGAGCACTCAGTGATGAGTAACTCAAAGGGGTGGCTAGAAGTTAAGGACCATACACCCAACTTAGTAGGAGAAAGGGAGGAGGGAGAAAGGGTGCTTGTAGAAAAACAAATAACTTTTTGGAAATATAAATGGACCCTTAGGAGAATAGATGGGAGATATGATAGTCTTGTGATGATGTGTGTTTGAGTGTGGTGCTGACTTCTTACTTCTGAAAAGACTGAAGTTTCTCTTGGGCAAGGGATTTATGACAATTGAATTTTGTTGAGTTTTGTTTTTTCCTTTTTTTTTTTGGGAGACTCTGCTTTTAGACATACAAAGGATTTCAGAAACTCAAATACCTTCCACTCAAAATAATTTGTGTGCCAAAGTGGCATGTTTTGAGGTGGCACATACTGATCTACTCCATCCAGTTGTAGCAAGAATGCTACTAAATCAGTTTAGTGAGAATTCCCCCACCCTTGTTATGGATCAACTTGACCTGCCTTAGCAAGATTCTTGTTCAATTGGTTTATCAAGAATTCTCCCTACCTTTGAGATCTTCTCTTAGTAATTTTCTACCCACTGACCCCCTCACTCTGCTCATTGGATATAACTCCCCAGCTATCTTTGCAGTATTTATAGTTCAACCCAATCTCTTTCCCCTATTAAGATAGTGTTGACTCTATCACAATAGTCCTGAATAAAGTCTTCCTTACCATTCAGAAAAATGTCAGAATAATTTTTTCTTTAACAGAAAGGATGTTAACAATCTGTAAGTTACCTATTGCTTCAGCATCTTCCTTTTCATTTAAAAAAATCTTTTTATTAAAAAAGCCTATTTTCATACAATGTGGTTCAGGACATGCTACTCCAAAATATGGCACATTAGCATATTAAATATTTTAAGATGGAGGAATTTCAGAAACCCGCAGAACCGGGAAGGTCACTCTGACCTCCCCCACACTCCTGCTTTTCTCTCCTGAAGCAAGGTATAAAACCTAGCAAGGATTTTCTGACCTTCTTCTGAAGCAGGTAATAAGACCATAATGAGAGGCGACCGCTATGCCTGGAGGAAAGAAGCATCCTTATCTCCAAAGACACAGGACACAGAAAGGAATAGGAATGAACAGGCTTTGCTAAGTTTTCCACAGTTTATAACGCTTAGTTCATAACCTCTTTGTCCTATCATATTTCTCCATGACTTTTCACTTTTTATCTAACCTAGCATAAAAACACTCAGGTTGAACTGCTTCTTCAGGTCTTCATTTCCTTATGAAGGCACCCATGTCACATAAAACTTATATTAAGTAAATTCATGTGATTTTCTCTTGTTGATCTGTCTTTTGTTACAGGGGCTCCAGCCAATGAAACTAAGAGGGGTAGAAGGAAAAGATATCATTTCTCCCCAACACATTCCTCTGATATTATGCTACTGAAAGCATTAGGTCAATTACCCTGGCCAGCTGATTTTACTGAATTAAATTTTGGTATTCTTTAAGCTGTCAATTTTGATACCTTGCTTCCAGAGCCTTCACAAATCTGAGATACTCAAATGTAAGAATATTTGCCCCCCATTTTCTTTGCTTTTTTCAGTTGACAACAATGGTTTAGTATTTACATAGAAATTAAGTTCAGGGTTATTCCCATGTTGGTTATATTGGGGATTCAATTTTGTTCATTGACTCAAAAGCTATTTTTTTTTTAAGTTTTAATTTTTGTTTGTACATGGCAAGTGTATTTATGTGGTACATGAGCATTTTGATACAGGCATACAAAGCAATAATAATCATATCATGGAAGATGGGGTATCCATCACCTCAGGCATTTATCCTTTGTGTTACAAACAATTCAATTATAATCTTTTAGTTATTTTAAAATGTACAATAAATTATTGTTGACTGTAGTCACCTGGATGTGCTATCAAATAATACATATTATTCATTCTACCTAACTATATTTTTGTATCCATTAGCCATCCCTACTTCCTTCCACCCCCCACTACCTTCCCAGCCTCAGGTAACCATCCTTCTACTGTCTCCATAAATTCAATTGTTTTAAGTTTTGGCTCCCATAAATAAGTGAGAATGTATGAAATTTGTCTTTCTGTGCCTGACTTATTTCACGTAATCACTTCCACTTCCATCCACGTTGTTTCAAATGATATGATCTCATTCTAGTTCTGAATAGTACTCCATTGTGTATATGTACCACATTTTCTTTTTTTTTTTTTTTTTTT
>NW_012104198.1:1656460-1658708 GCF_000951045.1 Mandrillus leucophaeus | reverse complement strand
ATGGTCTTGATCTCCTGACCTCGTGATCCGCCCGTCTCGGCCTCCCAAAGTGCTGGGATTACAGGCTTGAGCCACCGCGCCCGGCCCACATTTTCTTTATCTACTCATCTGCTGATGGACACTTAGGTTGCTTCTAAATCTTGGCTATTGTGAATATAACTGCAATAAACATGGGAGTGCAGATTTTTAATTTTTTTAGGAAGTTCTAAACTGTTCTCCATAGTGGTTGTTCTAATTTACATTCTTACCAACACCGTATGAGTGTTCCCTCTTCTCCACATCCTCGCCTGCATTTGCTATTGTCTGTCTTTCGGATAAAAGCCATTTTAACTGGGGCAAGATGGTATCTCATTGTAGTTTCGATTTGGATTTCTCTGATGATCAGTGACGTTGAGAACCTTTTCATATGCCTGTTTGCCATTTGCTTGTCTTTTAAGAATTGTCTATTCAGATCTTTTGCCCATTTTTAAATTGGTTTATTAGATTTTTTCCTATAGAGTTGTTTGAGCTCGTTATATATTCTGGTTCTTAATCCCTTCTCAGATGGATACTTTGCAAATAGTTTCTCCCATTTTGTGGGTTGTCTCCTCACTTTGTTAATTGTTTCCTTTGCTGTGCAGAAGCTTTTTAACCTGATGTGATTCCATTTGTCCATTTTTGCTTTATTTGCCTGTGCTTTTGGGGTATTTCTCAAGAAATCTTTGCCCAGTCCGATGTCCTGGAGAGGTTCTTCAATGTTTTCTTGTAGTAGTTTTATTTCTCTATTCTGTTCCAGTGATTTTTGTGTCTGTTTCCTTGTCAGTACCATGCCATTTTGGTTATTATACTTTAGCATAATTTAAGTCAGGTAATGTGATTCTTCAGTTTTGTTCTTTTTGCTTAGGATAGCTTTTGCTATTCTGGACCTTTTTTGGTTTTATACAAATTTTAGGATTTTTTTTTCTATTTGTGTGAAGAATGTCATTGGTATTTTGATAGGGATTGCACTGAATCTATAGATTGTTTTGGGTAGTATAGACATTTTAACAACAGTGATTCTTCCAATCCATAAACACAGAATATTTTTCCATTTTTTGGTGTCCTCTTCAATTTCTTCATCGGTGTTTTATAGTTTTCATTGTAGAAATCTTCCACTTCCTTGGTTAATTCCTAGATATTTTGTTTTATTTGTAGTTATTGTAAATGGGATTACTTTTTAAATTTCTTTATCAGATTGTTCACTGATGGCATATATAACTGCTACTGATTTTTTTTATTTTGATTTTTATATCCTGCAGCTTTACTGAATTTGTTTATCAGTTCTAATAGCCTTTTGGTGGAATCTTTAAGATTTTCCAAACATAAGATCGTATCATCTACAAACAAGGATAATTTGACTTCTTGCTTTCCAATTTGGATACCCTTTCTTTCTCTTGTCTGATTGCTCTAGATAGGACTCCCAGTATGATGTTGAATAACAGTTGGTGAAAGTGGGCATCCTTGTTGTGTTCCAGATCTTAGAGGAAAGGCTGTCCATTTTTCTCTGTTTAGTATGATCCTAGCTGTGGGTCTGTCATATATGGCTATTACTGTGCTGAGGTATGTTCCTTCTATGCCCAGTTTTTTGAAAGTTTTTATCATGAAGGGATGCTGAATTTTATCAAATTCTTTTCAGCATCAATTGAAATGATCATATGGTTTCCGTCTTTCATTCTGTTGATATAATGTATCACATTGATTGATTTGCATATTTTGAGCCATGCTTACATCCCAGGGATGAATCCCACTTGATCATAATGAATGACCTTTTTAATGTGTCATTGAATTCAGTTTGCTAGTACTTTGTTGAGAATTTTGGCATCAATGTTCATCAGAGATATAGGCCTGTAGTTTTCTTTCTTTCTTTTTTATTTTCAAGACTAGGTCTCACTCTGTCGCCCAGGCTGGTGTGATCTCGGCTCACTGCAACCTCTGCCTCCCAGGTTCAAGTGATTCTCCCACCTCAGCCTCCTGATTAGCTGGGACTACAGGCATGTACCACCACACCTAGCTAATTTTTATATTTTTTGGTAGAGACAAGTTTCACCATGCTGCCCAGGCTAGTCTCAAACTCCTGAGCTCAAATGATCCTCCCACCTTGGCCTCCCAAAGTGCTGGGACTACAAGCATGAGCCATTGCGCCCAGCCGAAGTTTTTGATGTCTTTGTCTGGTTTTGATTAATACTGGCCTCATAGAATGAGTTTGGAAATATTCCCTTCTCATTTTTTT
>NW_012104198.1:1622481-1655942 GCF_000951045.1 Mandrillus leucophaeus | reverse complement strand
AGAGACGGGGTTTCACTGGGTTAGCCAGGATGGTCTCCATCTCCTGACCTTGTGATCTGCCCGTCTCGGCCTCTCAAAGTGCTGGGATTACAGGCTTGAGCCACCGCGCCCGGCCTTTTTTCTTTTTTTAAGATGGAGTCTCACTCTGTCACTCAGGCTGGAGTGCATGGCACAATCTCTGCTCACTGCAAGCTCCGCCTCCTGGGTTCACACCATTCTCCTGCCTCAGCCTCCAGAGTAGCTGGGACTACAGGCGCCCACCACCACGTCAGGCTAATTTTTTTGCAGTTTTAGTGGAGACGGGGTTTCGCTGTGTTAGCCAGAATGGTTTGGATCTCCTGACCTCGTGATCTGCCCTCCTCGGCCTCCCAAAGTGCTGGGATTACAGGCATGAGCCACCGCGCCCGGCCAGTTCTTCTTTAAATGATTGGTAAAATTCAGCAATGAAGCCATTGGATCCTGGCCTTTTCTTTGCTGGGAGACTTTTTATTACAGCTTTGATCTCATTACTTGCTATTGGTCTGTTCAGGTTTTACATTTCTTCATGGTTCAAGTTGAGTAGGTTGTGTGTACTTTTATCAATTTTTTCTAGGTTTTCCAATTTATTGGCATATGGTTGCTCATAGAGGTTCTAATGATTAGAATTTCTGTGGTATCATTTGTAATAGCTCCCTTTTCATCTCTGATTTTATTTATTTGAGTCTTCTCTGTTTTTCTTAGTTGGTCTGACTAAAGTTTTGTTGATTTCATTTATCTTTTCAGAAAATCAACTTTTAGTTTTGTTGATCTTTCATATTGTTCTTTTCATTTTAAGTTCATTTATTTCTGCTTGATCTTTCTCATTTCTTCTACTAATTTTGGGTTTGGTTTGCTACCGCTTTTCTAGTTCTTTAAGATATCTCATTAGGTTGTTTGTTTGAAGATTTTCTACTTTTTTGATGTAGGTTCTTATTGTTATAAACTTTCCTCTTAGTACTGTTTTCATTGTCTCCCATAGGTCTTGGTATGTTGTGTTTCTATTTTCATTTGTTTCAAGAAATTTTTCAATTTTCTTCTTAGTTTCTTCACTGGCCTGCTGGTTTTTTGGGAGCATATTGTTTAACTTCCATGTGCTTATATAGTTTCCAAAATTCTTCTTGTTATTGATTTCCAGTTTTAGCTCCTTTTTGTGTTATTTGCTTCTTTTGTCTTGATGCTTTTAGGATCCTTTCTTTATTCTTGACCTTTGGGAGTTTGATTATTAAGTGCCTCGATATAGTCTTCTTTGGGTTAAATTGGGTTGGTGTTTTATAACCTTCTTGTACTTGAATATTTATATCTTTCTCTAGGTTTGGTAAATGATCTGTTATTATCCCTTTGAATAAACTTTCTACCCCAATCTCTCTTTCTCTACCTCCTTTTTAGGCCAATAACTCGGATTAGCCCTTTTGAGGCTATTTTCTAGATCTTATAGGTGTGCATCATTCTCTTATTCTTTTTTCTTTTATCTTCTCTGTGTTTTCCTTTTATTTCCTTTCCTTTTTTAGATGGAGTCTTCATTCTGTCGCCCAGGCTGGAGTGCAATGGCACGATCTTGGTTTACTGCAACCTCCACCTCCCGGGTTCATGTGATTCTCCTGCCTCAGCCTCCTGAGTAGCTAGAAATACAGGCACCCTGCCACCACACCCAGCTAAATTTTTTTGTATATTTAGTAGAGTTGGGGTTTCACCATATTGGCCAGGCTGGTCTTGAGCCCCTGACCTCAAGTGATTTGCCTGCCTTGGCTTCCCAAAGTGCTGGAATTATAGGCATGAGTCACCGTGCCTGGCCTGACTGTGTATTTTCAATTAGCTTGTCTTCACGCTCACTAATTTTTTTCTTGATTCTTTTAAATTATTTCAATGTCTTTGTGAAATTTATCAGATAGAATTCTGAATTCCTTCTATTATCTTGAATATCTTTGAGTTTCCTCAACACATCTGTTTTGAATTCTCTGTTTGAAAGGTCAGATATCTGTTTCTCCAGGATTGGTCCCTGATGCCTTATTTAGTTCACTTGGTGAGATCATGTTTTCTTGGATAGCCTTGATACTTGTTGATGTTCATCAGTATCTGGGAGTTGAAGAATTAGGTATTTATTGTAGTCTTCGCAGTCTAGGTTTGTTTATACCTGTCCTTGGGAAGGTTTTTCAAGTATTTGAAGGGACTTGAGTATTGCGGTCTAAGTCTTTGGTCACTGCAACCATAGCTGCATTTGTGGTCCCCTAAGCCCAGTAACGCTGTGGCTTTTGAAGACTGACAGAGGTACTATCTTGGTGTTCTTGAGTAAGATTTGGGAGAATTATTTGCATTACATGGCAGAGACTCTTGTTCTCTTCCCTTCCTTTCCCTCAAATAAATGGAGTCTCTTTCTCTGTGCTGAGCTATCTGGAGCTGGGAGAGGGGTAACACAAGCATCCCTGGTAAGAGACAGGACTAGCTGAATTTCCTAGGCCGACTAAGAATCCCTAAGCTTAGCTGGGAAGGTGACCACATCCACCTTTAAACATGGGGCTTGCAACTTAGCTCACACCCGACCAATCAGGTAGTAAAGAGAGCTCACTAAAATGCGAATTAGGCAAAAACAGGAGGTAAAGAAATAGCCAATCATCTATCGCCTGAGAGCACAGGAGGAGGGACAATGATTGGGATATAAACCCAGGCATTTGAGCTGGCAATGGCAACCCACTTTGGGTCCCCTCCCATTTTATGGGAGCTCTGTTTTCACTCTATTAAATCTTGCAGTGACACACTCTTCTGGTCAGTGTTTGTTATGGCTTGAGCTGAGCTTTCACTCACCTTCCACCACTGCTGTTTGCCTCTGTCACAGACCCACCACTGACTTCCACCCCTCTGGATCTAGCAGAGTGTCTGATGCGCTTCTGATCCAGTGAGGCGGCGCCCATTGCTGCTCCCAATCAGGCTACAGGCTCGCCATTGCTCCTGCGTGGGATAAGTGCTCAGAGTTTGACCTAATCGACCTGAATGGAGCCATAACACTCACCACATGGTGCAAGATTCCAGTCCTTGAAATCCGTGAGGCCAAGAACCCCAGGTCGAAGAACAAGAGGCTTGCTGTCATCTTGGAAATGCCTGCCACCATCTTGGGAGCTCTAAGAACAAAGATCCCTTGGTAACACTGTGGCTACCACCACTGGGACAGCATTGGGTCAGACCCGAAGCCAGCACAGCATTGGGTCTTGTGCAGGGCCCATGGTGACCGCTTCCTGGTTACCACCTATGTTCACCCTTGGCCCAAGGGCTCTACAATCAGCAAGTGGTGAATCCAGCCAAGCTTGTGTCCTTTCCTTCAGGGTGTTGAGTTCCCTCTAGCCTTGGGTGGGCCAGAAGTTGCCATCGGGAGCCAAGGACTGGAGTTTGGAAACTTAAGAATATACTTAGTGCTCTATTATACTGTGGCTGAGCTGGGACCCAAGCTGCCAGACAAAAATAAATGGGACTTAATTAAACAAAAGCTTCTGCATAACAAAAGAAATAATTAGCAGAGTAAACAGACAACCCACAGAGTGGGAGAAAATATTCGCAAACTATGCATCCAACAAAGAATTAATACCCAGAATCTTTATGGGACTCAAACAGATTGGCCAAAAAAAAAAAAAAAAAAATAATAATAATAATCCCCTTAAAAAGTGGGCAAAGGACATGAATAGAAAATTCTCAAAAGAGGATATACAAACAGCCAACAAACATATGAAAAAAAAAAAAAGCTCAACGTCACTGATGATCAGGGAGATGCAAATTAAAACCACAACCAGATACCACTTTATTGCTGCAAGAATGGCCATAATTAAAAAGTCAAAAAATAATAGGTGCTGGTATGGATGTGGTAAAAAGAGAACACTTTTACACTGCAGGTGGGAATGTAAACTAGTACAACCGTTATGGAAAACAGTATGGAGATTCCTTAAAGAACTAAAATTAGAACTAACATTTAATCCAGCAATCCCACTACTGGGTATCTACCCAAAGGAAAACAAGTAATTATATGAAAAAGACACACACATGTATGTTTATAGAAGCACAATTCACAGTTGCAAAAATATGGAACCAACTTAAGTGCCCATTAACCAACAAGTAGATAAAGAAAATGTGGTATATGGAATAATACTCAGACATAAAAAGGAATGAAATAGTGTCTTTGGCAGCAACTTGAATGGAGCTGGAGGCCATTATTCTAAGTGAAGTAACTCAGGAATGGAAAATCAAATATCATATGCTCTTACTTATAAGTAGGAGCTAAGCTATGAGGACACAAAGGCATAAGAATGATATAATGGACATTGGGGACTGGGTTGGGGGGAAGGTGGGGAGGACCTGAGGGATAAAAGACTACATATTGGGCACGGTGTACACTGCTTGTGTGACAGATGCATCAAAATCTCAGAACTCACCACTAAATAACTTTTCCACGTAACCAAAAACTACCTGTACCCCAAAAGCTTTTTTAAAAAACTCCAACAGAGCATTTCTGTATTAGTCAGTTCTTGCACTGTTATAAAGAAATACCTGAGACTGGGTAATTAATAAAGAAAAGAGGTTTAATTGGCTTATGGTTCCACAGGCTGTACAGAAAGCATGATAGCTTCTGGGGAGTCTCAGAAAATGTATAATCACGGCAGAAGGCAAAAGAGAAGCAGGCACGTCTTACATGACCAGAGCAGGAGGACGAGAAAGAGGAGGGGGAGGTGCTACACACTTTTAAACAACTACCTCTCATAAGAACTCACTCACTATCATGAGAACAGCAAGGGGAAAATCTGCCCCCATGATCCAATCCCCTCCCACCAGTCCCCTCCTCCAACATTGGGGATTACAATTCAACATGGGATTTGGGTGGGGACACAGATCCAAACCATATCAATTTTCAGCTGAAACAAAGAGACTGTCTTTCCTACCCTCTTCAGTGCCTCTTTCCATGATATGATGTTAAAACCAGGCACTGTGATCACTCATCTTATTTTTGGTTCTTATGAAGGTACTTTTTTGTGTGTAGATAGTTGTTCAATTTGATGTTCCTGCAGGATGGACAATAATTGGAAGCTTCTACTTGGCCATCTTGCCCTACCTCCCCTCCTCAAGGGCTGTTTTTGAGCACCTGCTTGCCAGTCCTTGTATTAGGCATTGGGGTTAGAGTTGTGAATGAGACTAAAATGGTCCCTGTCCTTCATAGTCCTTATAGTCTAGACTCTAGGCCATCTCTATGGGCAGGTGCCTGTGTTGAGATACAAACATGAATGAAAGCTTTTCCTAGCCTTTTAGGAGCTTCCCCTGTAGGGAGGTGATAAAGAGTCTCTCTCCTTGACCAAACTCTACTCAGTGTCCTTTGAACTTTCTTCTCATTGAGGCGCTGACTGTTAGGCTTCTGTGTTTGTCTCTGCAGAGTATAATTTTGGCCAGGATCATGGTAAGTAAATTTAGCCAGAATTCCCCATTCTTGATATCCAATCATCCTTGCTATCTGATCAGGTTCCTCATCCTCCACCATCCCCCAGGCAATGTCTGATCCCCCTGGCCTGTCTTCAGCAAGAATCCTGTTAGGTCGGTTTAATCAGAATCTTTCCTTACCCTCGATATCTCCTTTCAGTAATTTTTCATTTACTGGACCCCCACGCCACCCCTTGGGTATAAATTCTGACTTTTCCTTGTTGTATTCAGAGTTACATCCAACCCCTTTCCCCTACTGCAAAACTCCATTGTAGTGGTCCCCCTGGATAAAGTCTGTCTTACCATCTTTAACAAGTGTCATGAATAATTTTTTGTTTAACAGGAGGCAGACCCAGACTGACAGATGGTTTTATTATATTGGGATAGCATATTAAAGAAACATATAAGAAATATATATATGTATATAATTTTTAGACCCAACTCATTAAGGAGGTGATGCTTAAGATTGATAAGTGAAAAAGTAAAAAAAGAATGGAAAGCATATTCTAAAGGGCAAGTCATAAAAAGACTTGGAGGAAAGAAACAGCAGAGTGTGTGGGGAGAAATATAAAAATTCCAGTATAATCATTAAAATAAATCACACAGCAGGAAGTTTCTGGAGATGGTACTGAGAAGCAGGGAAAGAAAAGCCCTGGCAGTTCTTGTGTGCCAGGCTTAGGCTTTCACTTGTAGGCAATGAAGAGTTCTTATCACAGGAGTAATCAGGTTCCAGGTTAGCATGGTGGATGAGTTACTCTGGTTATACTGTTGTCAACAAGAAGAATCAAACTCTGTAAAATATTTGAAGGGATTTATTCCGAGCCAAATATGAGTGACCATGGCCCATGACACAGCCCTCACAAGGTCCTAAGAACATGTGCCTAAGGTGTTCAGGGTGCCGCTTGGTTTTATACATTTTAGGGAAGCATGAGACATCAATCAAATACATTTAAGAAATACATTGGTTTGGTCCAGAAAGGCAGGACAATTCAAAGTGGAGGGGCTTCCAGGCTATAGGTAAATTTAAATATTTTCTGGTTGACAATTGGTTGAGTTTGTCTAAAGACCTGGAATCTATAGAAAGGAAATGTTCAGGTCAAGATAAAAGATTGTGGAGATCAAGGTTCTTTTGAAGTCTTACCGTGGCTGCCCTTAGAGATAATAGATGACAACATTTTCCTATTCAGATCTTTAAAAGGTGCTAGACTTTTAGTTAATCTCTTTAGGATTGGGAAGGCCTGGAACAAAAAGAGCTAACTGTGTTAATAGAGATTCTTTACAGAGGCAAATTTTTCCCCCAAAGGACAGCTTTGCAAGGCCATTTCAAGATGTGGAAAAGAAACGTTTTGTGGTAGAATTTTGTATTTTCTTCCTTGTCTTATAATGTTACGCCAGAGTCAGGTCGGAAAGTAAGTCACGGTATGTAGGGTTAAATAAAACCCATCTGATGAGAATTTATGGTTTGTAGGGCATGACTCCCCAAGGCTCTTAGATAGGAATTTGGGCAAGACAAAAAAATCAGAGCTTAGTCCTCACTGTGCACGAGGAATTTAAAGGGAATGTGTTGGTTATCCTTTCTGTACTCCCCCAGACCACTTTTCTGCTCTTTCTTTGCCTTGCTCCCTGCCCAAAAGGCTAACCCCCTAACAAGCTGCATTATATGGGCTTTCAGACTTCTGGTTGTCTACAGTTGTGTAACAAACCACCTCAAACTTAATGACATAAAGCAAACATAACTGAAACTGCCTTTGCAAAATTACGACTGAGACAATGAAAGAGATTTAGCTTAACTGACTCCATCTAGCTTCTGACCTCCAAGCTGTTCTTGCTCATTCCTAGGTGTAGGCAGAACTAACTTTGGGAGGAACTTGTTTATAGTTTATAGTTTATAGTTTAAACAAAGACGGTAACAGCCCTTTCCCAAAGCAGACCTCCTTCTTGCCTGGGGACTAGATTGCCTCTGTAAGACTAACATTAGCCACAAGATTAGAAATTATGGTTTAGGAGTCATGCAGCTGGAGGCTACAAGATTCTGACCCTCCTTAAACTGCTCCTAAGATCAGTGCTGGAGATATTTTGCAGACCCTGCACTTGACGAATCAGCTGGCGCCACCTAGATCAATAAACTGGCTCATCTGATCTTGTGGCCCCCACCCAGGAACTGACTGAGCACAAGAAGACAGTTTCAATTCCCTATGATTTCATCTCTGACCAATCAGCACTCCTGGCTCACTGGCTTTCCCCCACCCACCAAGTTGTCCTTAAAAACTCTGCTCCCTGAATGCTTGGAGAGACTGATTTGGGTAATAATAAAACTACAGTCTGCCACACAGCCGGCTCTGCATGAATTACTCTTTCTATATTGCAATTCCCTTGTCTTGGTGAATCAGCTCTGTCTAGGCAGTGGGCAAGGTGAACCCCTTGGGCAGTTACATAACCATTTATTATTATGATCTCTCACAGATCTGGGGGTTGACTGGGCTTAGCTAGGCAGTTCTCAGTTGAGAGTCTCTCATGAGGTTACAGTCAGACAGCAGCTGGGGCTGGCATCATCCTGAAGGTATTCTCACTCACTTGTCTGTGCCTGATGCTGGCTGTCAGCAATCACCTAACGGATACTAGAATATGCCACCCCAAAATATGCCTCTTTGGCACATGAATTATTTTGAGCTAAAGGCCATTGAGAACTAACAGATGCAAGAAAATCACTAGAAATGGCACAAGTTTTTCTTTTGTAAAGGAAATTTACATTTATAAGGGAAGTTTCTATTTGTGAAAGGTGCCTCCCTCTCCCATACCAGGAAGAGGAGGATTCTTAACTCTTATCAATGGAGAATGTAGACTTAACTCTACATAACTAACCTTACTGAACAACCCTTGTTTACTCTACTTTTCCTGGTCATCTTCCCACAACTTGCCTCCCTTGCCCAGAAGCCCCAAACCCCTTTTCCTTTGTTTTAGCCTAAGGTGGTATATAAATCCAGGTTCTAACCACCACTTTGGGTTACTCACTGCTGGGTAGTCCCATGCATACATGTGCAATGCATATGTTAATAAAAAACTTCTACTTGTTTTTCTCTTGTCAGTCTATTATTGGTGAACCTAATTTACAGGCCCCCACCTGGAGAACCTAAGATGCATAGAGGAAAAGATTATTTTTCTCTCCTACAGACCTCTGCAGGGGCTTTTGGCCAGAATACTTACCTACACATGTCCTCTTCAAGTGGCTTAGGCTTCCTCATGGCTGTGTTCCAAAGGCAAGCATCCCAAAAGTGAGAGCCAGGCAGAAGCTGTATTGTCTTTTATGGATTAGCCTTAAAATTCATGTAGCATTGCTTCTACTACATTCTATTTGTTAGAGATGAGTCCTTAAGTCTGGCCTGTATTTAAGTGGAGGAGAATTAGACTGCACCCCTTGATGAAAGCATTGTAAAAGAATTTGAAGACATGTTTTAAAACTACTATTCCTCTAACTTCAGGTTGAATTTGGACAATGTGTATGTGTGGTGAGGGGAAGGGTGGGGTGGGAGGAAGTGGGCCCCAGCAAATCAGAGTGTGGTTAGCAAGAGATTTTGTGAATATTTATCTATCCCTCCCTCCTTCCCTGCCTGGCTGTGGTTCCATCAGTGGCTGTAGTTCCTTACAGCCCACAGCTCCTATCTGGTGGCCCCTCTTCTACTGTTCCAGTTGTAGTCCCTGGGTTCTAGTAATACAACTTCTTCCCCTTGTCCCTCACATCTAGGGATGGTAATGGCTTCTTCATGTTGCTATTCCCCAAGTGTCTTATCATTGGTTTCTTTAACTCTGCCAAAACCTTTGGGAATGGCTCATTAATTCAGCTCTTTAAATTTGAACACATTAACCATCTTTTTTATTGCCATGAAACCTACTAAATCAAGGGACCAAAACGGAGGCAGAGAAACTAGTTGGGAATGAGTTATTGTTAAAGAAGATAGAATCTTGCTACTCCAAACACACTATGCCAAAGCGAAAGTTAAACTTGGGAACTGAGTCACACAATACTGCCTTCCTCTTGCTCTGTCGCCCAGGCTGGAGTGCAGTGGTGTGATCTCGGCTCACTGAAACCTCTGCCTCCCAGGTTCAAGTGATTCTCCTGCCTCAGCCTTCCGAGTAGCTGGGACTACAGCTGGGACTACAGGTGCATACCACCATGCCTGGCTAATTTTTTTGTGTTCTTATTAGAGACAGGGTTCCACTATGTTGGCCAGGATGGTCTTGAACCCCTGACCTCAGGTGATCTTCCCACTTCAGTCTCCCACAGTGTTGAGATTACTGGCGTGAGCCACCGCACCCGGCCAATACTGCCTTCCTTTTGTTCCCAAACAGATAGCTGTAATTTTACAATCCTGTGTCATAGTGTAACTGCCCAGTGGGTTCACCTTGCCTGCTGCCTAGACAGAACCAATTTATCAAGACAGGGGAATTGCAAAAAAAAAGAGTAATTCACACAGAGCTGGCTGTACGGGAGATTGGCATTTTATTATTACTCAAATCAGTCTCCCCAACATTTGGGGAGCGGAGATTTTTTGTTTTTGTTTTTTTGGGGGGGTTTTGTTTTGTTTTGTTTTGAGACAGGATCTTGCTCTATCACCCAGGCTGGAGTGCAGTGGCATGATCTCAGCTCACTTCAACCTCTGCTTCCTGGGTTCAAATAATTCTCCTGCCTCAGCCTCCCGAGTAGCTGGGATTATAGGCGCCTGCCACCACGCCTGGCTAATTTTTGTATTTTTAGTAGAGATGGGATTTCACCATGTTGGCCAGGCTGGTCTTGAACTCCTGACCTCAAGTAATCCACCCACCTCGGCCTCCCAAAGGGCTGGAATTACAGGCGTGAGTCACCGTGCCCGGCCTGGGGAGCAGAGTTTTTAAGGAAAACTTGGTGGGTGGGGGGAAGCCAGTGAGCCAGGAGTACTGATTGGTCAGGGATGAAATAATAGGGAGTCAGACCTGTCTTCTTGCACTGAGTCAGTTCCTAGTTGGGGCCCACAAGATCAGATGAGCTTCTTTATCAATCTGGGTGGTGCCAGCTGATCCATCAAGTGCAGGGTCTCCAGCACTGATCTTAGGAGCAGTTTAGGAAAGGTCAGAATCTTGTAGGCTCCAGCTGCACGACTCCTAAACCATAACTTCTAATCTTGTTGCTAATATGTTAGTTCTGAAAAGGCAGTCTAGTCCCCAGGCAGGAAGGAGGTTTCTTTTGGGAAAAGGTTTTGTTTTAAACTATAAACTATAAACTAAGGTCCTCCCAAAGTTAGTTCAGCATATGCCCAGGAAGGAACAAGGACAGCTTAAGGCTTAGAAGCAAGATAGACTCAGTTAGGTTAGATCTCTTTCAGTGTCTCAGTCATAATTTTGCAAAGGTGGTTTCAATAGCCTCATCTATAAGGCAGGTTCCCACAGTGACAGAAGGCCACATATCCTCCCAAATGGCCTCCCTCACAAATTGCTCACAAGGAATTTCCTTGTGAGCTCTTAAATCTTTCAGGATACCTATCTCCCCTATAAACTAGCCCTTAAACTAAGTTGTATTGAATTTCACCCTGACAATGTCGATTACCAGCTTATCGTCACAAGTACAGGACAAGGACAAGACCAGAAATCATCCCTCCACCTACCCTGAGACAAATGCATAATTGACTTTTTCCTCTACTCCCTCTTTTCGCATGTCAAATGTAGATTTACTGAGTGCTAATCAGAGTCTCACAAGCATGTAACTGTTTGCCTCACTGCCTAACTTCCCTCTTTTTTCCTCCCTTTTGCTTGCTTTTTCCTCTTTAAATACTGAATTTCCCAAAACCCTCTTTGGAAAAGCACAGGTCACAGATGCTCCTGTGCCTTGTGTATTTCCCAGGCATACCCTCAAACTTTGGTTAAATATACCTCTATTGATTGAGAGACCTGTCTCAGTAACTTTTTGGTTAATGTCCTAAAAGCATAAGTGAGAGATGATAAGGGCCTGAGAATAGTAGATGGATTCTAGATGGATTATTAAGAGAAAATTTGCAAAACTGTTTGGCAGATCATAGATTATGGGAGTAGGTATCATAGATTATGGGAGTAGGTACCATAGATCAGATCCATAAGAGGTCAATTTCAGGAGGAGCAGATGGAAGATTGGGACAGACCAGGCAGTTACCAGAGATCCAGTGGGGTATAGGTCGATCTTTTGTAGGTCACAGGGCAGAGCTAATGATCCCAGGAGCTAGGAATACCCACATGAGCACTGATCCTAAGACAGAAGTTGTTTAGCTCAGTCTTGTCTACTTGTTAGAGTTGAATGAATTCACCTAATTCACACAAAAATGCTCTGAATATTATAAAGCACTATACATGTATGAAAGTCAATGGGAGTTAGTATTATAACTATAATAATTATAATTTTTGCTGGGTATTTTTATGCCTAGATTAGTACATTTGATCATATACAGAAGAGAGTCTGAGCTCAATTGAAGAAGCGATAGAAATGGTATTTCCCCATGTTTTACAGTTGGGATGTGGTTTGTTTGTCCCCAGAAAATCTTGTATTGAAATGTAATCCCTAGTGTGGCAGTGTTGGGAGGTGGGGCCTAGTGGGAGGTATTTGGGTCATGGGGCTGGATCCCTCATGAGTTGCTTGGTGCCATTTTCAAGGTAGTGAGTGAATTCTCATTCTTGTGAGACTGGATTGACTTTTGCAGGGAATGGGTTATTATAAAGCCAGAATACCTCTTGGGTTTGGTCACCCCTCTTCACCTGTGCCCACTTCTCCTTTGACCTTCTCTGCCATGTTTTGATGCAGCAGAAAAGCCCTCACCAGAAGTCAATCAAATGCTGGCACCACACTTCCTGTACAGCTTGTGGAACCATGAGCTAAGTAAAACCTCTTTCTTTATAAATTACCCAGCCTCAGGTATTTTGCTATAGTAACACAAAATGGATTAAGGCACCATGACTCTTCTGGTTAAACTGGAGAGACTGTAATTAAGCTCCTCTCTTTCTCACAAATGCTCATTATTGTGTCTCTGTCTACGCATTGTCACTACCTAGTGTTCTTCACCTTTAAAAAAGTTCACAATAACACAGATGATCCTCTGCAGTCATGTTAGTGCCCTTGCAATTTCCAAATCTCATTCTATGGGATGGATGCTGCCTCTGAATGATGGTGACTAAACAATTTGTCAGGGTGCTGTCAAAGACAAACCACAGCTGGACAGTAGTTAAAGTGGCAAAAACAAATTTTATTCAGGACTATTGCAATAGGAGACCTCAGTATAGAACTGAGCTCAATTTTGAATACATTTATCAGTTCTAAGAACCTTTTGGAGGAGTCTTACGGTTTTCTAGGTATATAATCATATCATTGACAGCAGTCACAGGCTGTTCAGGGCAGCCACTGCCATCAATCCAGCTGCAATGGAGTGATGTGGGTGGTGGCAGTGGGAGTGGCTGCGGGAGCAGCAGTGGTGGTGATGGGACCCCTGTGCCCCACGTCCCCTGTGCCCCATGTCCCTGAGGCAGCTGACTACACTGCCCTTACCCTCACACAGCCAGGAGGGGCCCACTCCCAGGCCCAGAGCCTCCTTTGCTCTGGACCCTGGCCTCACGTCGCTGCTCTTGCCCACCACCACTGTGGGGAAGGTGTGGCAGGGAGGCCAACAGTACCTGGAACTACTTTTAGCAGGGTTAAAAGAGCTGTAATACAAACAGGGCTGAAACACCACATTGCGGGTGACAAGGAGGAGAGCTCCCTGGGAGCCCCTGGAGCCCACCACCCTAGGGGCCACTGTGATGGTGCTGGGCCAAGCTGCCTGCCAGCCGCAGAACAGTGTGGTCGGACATGGAAGAGTGGCCAGAGATGGGCCCACTGAGGACCTGGAGCACCTCCCCACCACAGTTGCAAGAATGGGACTGCGTGCTCCTTGGAGCTGGTGGGAGCCAGGGACAAGCAGGAGCCCTGCTCTTTCTGAGTTGGCGGGGTGGGAACTCCCTGGTGCAGCTGCAGCTGCCCTGCCACGGCTGTGGATGCAGGCATCTATGTACTCTTGGGAGCCTAGGGAGACCCTCTGCCACACTGCAAGCTCAGAAGTGCCTGCTCCTGCTGCCTGGTTTCTCCCCAGTGTCAGTGCCAGCTCCAATTCAGAGCAAAGTCAGGGACAAGCCTGGGTGCTGTTGCAACCCAGTTGGGTGTGCACACAGCCGGGGGCAGCACTGACATATCAGCCCCCTGCTGCCTCTGCCCCCTCCAAATTTTGGGTACTGATAAGCATGGGAGGGAGGCTGAGGGGGTGTTGAGGACAGTCCAGTGCTGGTCTGCAGGTGCCCATTGGCATGAACAGCCTGGGTGCCTGAACAGTGGCAGGAGGCAGACAGACTCCTGGGTGGAAGGGGTTGGGTCCCTGGTGAAGTCCCACCTTCAATCCAGGGAAGTCCTGAAGCCTGGGGGCTGGGCCACCAATTCCGCGGACTGGAGGGAGAACTTGTGGTGCTTTTCCCTGGGCCCACCCATGGCTGCCCATGGACCAATCAGCATGCACATCCTCCTCTCTGAGGCCCACAAAAACCCTGGACTCAGCTGTACTCAAGCAGAGGACAGAGAAATGATGGGGAGATGACAGGACGACCAGCTGCAAAGAGGAGCTACCCCCTCTGCTGAGAGCTGAGCACTTGTTGGGGCACCCTAGCTACGGAGAGGAACTGCTTACTATGGAGAGGAACTGCCCACTAGGGGTCTTCTCTGAGCTTTTCTATTGCTCAGTAAAGTGCCTCTTCGTCTTGCTCACCCTCCACTTGTCTGCATACCTCATTCTTCCTGGACACAGGACAAGAACCCAGGACTCAGCAAATGGCAGGGCTAAAAGAGCTGTAATACAAACAGGGCTGAAACACATCCCTTGCTCACCACATTGTGGGTGACAAGGAGGAGAGAAGAGAGGAGTGAAGGGGAGAAGACCTGTAGCCCTCTGGGGAACACAGACCTGGGAGCTCCCTGAGTCAGGGCTGTGACTCCCCTTTGGGGCCCTGTGGTTCCTGGAGTCTCCAAGCATCTGAGTACCACTCCGTTTCCTGGTGCCAGCTGTGGAAGCTGCTTGCAATGCACCTGGTCCAGCTGCAGCCTCACAGTGAGCCAGTACCCATGCTGGCACCTATAGCTGCCTGCCCTGCTGCAGCAGCTGGCGTGCCTCACTGTGTGCAGTGGCTGGATTGCTCACATACACCTCGCTGCTCTGCTTCAGTCTTTTTGGAGGTGTGGGATCCAGGCCAGTAGCACGAGCTGAGCACAGCCTGCCAGGCTGAGTGGGCCCAGCAGGCCCAAACAAAACTCATGCAAAGGTGCCACCAGCCACAGAGATTTCTGGCCAGAAAAACAACACCCTCAAGGATCTCATAACATTATCAGCAAACAGTGACAGTGTGACTTCCCCTTTACTGATTTGGATGCCCTTTATTTCATTCACTTGTCTGATTGCGCTGGCTAAGACTTCCAGTACTATGTTGAAGAGGAATGATGAGAGTGGGCATCCTTGTCTTGTTCCAGTTCTCAGGGAACAACTTTCAACTTTTCTCTGTTCGGTATAATGTTGGCTGTGGGTTTGGCATAGATGGCTTTTATTACATTGAGGTATGTGCCTTGTGTGCCAGTTTTGGTGAGGGTTTTAATCATAAAGGGATGCTGGATTTTGTCAAATGCTTTTGCTGTATCTATTGAGATGATCATGTGATTTTTGTTTTTCATTCCATTTATGTGGTGTATCACATTTATTGACTCGCATATGTTAAACCATCCCTGCATCCCTGGTATGAAACCCACTTGATCACGGTGGATTATTTTTTTGATATGCTGTTGGATTTCTTTAGCTAGTATTTTGTTAAGGATTTTTGCATCTATGTTCATCAGGGATATTGGTCTGTAGTTTTCTTTTTTTTTGTCCTTCAAGTTTTTTTTTTTTCCCCCAGTTATTGTACTTTTTAACTCTTGAATTTCCATTTGGTTCTTCTTTATAATTTCTATTTATTGATGTTCTCTATTTGATAGGTCATTGTCATAAAACTTTAATTATTTAAACATGGTTTCCTTTTAATTATTTGAACAAATTTGTAATATCTTCTTTGAAATCTTTGTCTGCTAAGTTCTACACATGGACTCCCCACTTTTTTTTTTTTTTTTGAGACATGGTCTCACTCTGTTGCCTAGGCTGGAGTGCAGTGGCATGATTATGGCTCACGGCAGCCTCAACTTCCTGGGCTCAAGCAATCCTCCTGCCTCAGCCTTCAGAGTATCTGAGACTGCAGGTGCACACCACCATGCCCAGTTAATTATTTTATTTTATTTTTGTAGAGATGAGGTCTTGCTTTGTTGTCCAGACCAGTCTCAAACTCCTGGGTTCAAGGTATCTTTCCACCTCAGCCTTCCAAAGTGCTAGGATTATAGGCATGAGCTACTGCACCTGGTCAGCACATGGCCCCTTGAAGGCAATTTCTGTTTTGTGCTTTTTGTTTGAATGATACAAGAATCATTATCCCATTTCTTCCCAAGACTCGTAACTTTTTGTTGAACACTAGATATTTCAGATAATATAGCAACTCTGGATTCTTATTTATTCTGTACTCCCTCTGAGGCTTAGTGATATCACTGGTTTGTGTTAGCTTGTTTGTTTAATGTCTTGCCTAGACCAATTCTATGAAGTATATTTCCCTCTCAGTGTGCAGTCTCTGACATCACTACTCAGTTTGTTTTTTCTCCTTGGCTTTATTTTTTAAGCCTAGTTTCCTAGGAGTTGGCCCTGGGTCAGTATAGCTTAGTGTTCAATCAATGATTATTCCAAGGTTGTGCTTATGCTCTGTTATGATCCGCATAATTTCTTCCAAATTCATTTGTTGAAACTTAATTGCCAGTGTGATAGTATTAAGAGGTGAGGCCTTTAGGAGGTGGTTAAATCATGAGTGCAGAGCCCTCATGAATGGGATTGGCAACCTTATAAAAGGGCTGGAGGGAACTAGTGTTCATTCCTTCTGCCCTTCCACCATGTGAGGACATGGAGTCATCCCTTCTGGAGGATGCAGCAACAAGGCACCATCCTGGAAGCAGAGAATAGTCCTTGCCAGACACCGAATCTGCTGGTGCCTTGACCTCGGGTTTCCCAGCCACCTGAACTGCAGGAAATAAAATTTCTCTTCTTTATGAATCACTTGTTCTCAGGCATTTTGTTTTTCTTTGTTTTGTTTTGCTTTGAGACACAGTCTCACTCTATCGCCCAGGCTGGAGTGCAGTGGCACCATCTGGGCTCCCTGCAACCTCTGCCTCCAGGGGTTAAGCCATTATCCTGCCTCAGTCTCCTGAGTAGCTGGGAGTACAGGCATGTGCCACCACACTTAGCTAATTTTTGTAATTTTAGTAGAGACAAGGTTTCATCATATTGGCCAGGCTGGTCTTGAACTACTGGCCTCAAGTGAGGCACCTGCTTCAGCCTCCCAAAGTGCTTGAATTATAGGCATGGGCCACTGTGCCCAGCCGAAGCATTTTATTATAGCAGCACAAGTGGACTAACACATGCTCCTTGAGTCAATAAGGGCTCAAGCCTTAGCTGATGGATCTGAGTAGCTTTGGGGATGCTTTCAATTCTGCCACATGCTCTAGTAGGGACTAGTAGCTTTCAAATGCCTGTTTCAGTTGCTCATAGACTGGAGGACTTATCCCTGATTGTAAGGGATAAATATGATTTTAGCAGGGTACTTTTTCCCTGTCCATTCCACTGGTTGCCTTTGTGAGACTTCTGGCTGATTTGCTGTTTTGTCTGTTGTTATTGGTTTCATGGAAATATTCGTCTTCTCTTTTTTTTTTTTTTTGAGACGGAGTCTCGCTCTGTGGCCCAGGCTGGAGTGCAGTGGCCGGATCTCAGCTCACTGCAAGCTCTGCCTCCCGGGTTTACGCCATTCTCCTGCCTCAGCCTCCCGAGTAGCTGGGACTACAGGCGCCCGCCACCTCGCCCGGCTAGTTTTCTGTACTTTTTAGTAGAGACGGGGTTTCACCGTGTTAGCCAGGATGGTCTCGATCTCCTGACCTCGTGATCCGCCCGTCTCGGCCTCCCAAAGTGCTGGGATTACAGGCTTGAGCCACCACGCCCGGCCTCGTCTTCTCTTAATTGCCTGACACGAAAGTTGTTCTTTTCACTACACCTTAAGGCATGGGTTCCTCCACACTCTGTTCCAAATAAAACCAGCCCCTCTCTAGAGCTGTGGAGTTATGAGTCCTCCAGTCCTGCCCTTCCCCTTGGGCAGAACCTCTGTGCCTTGCACTAGAGATAAAGCTGGGGCAGGGATGGTGGCCTACATCTCCCAAAATGATGCCTCTACTCTGCAAATTGGAGCTGAAAGGGACTGTAGCTCTTGTCTGATTGCCCTTCCCTATATGGAACCTCTTTCCTGTGAGTGGGATCTGGAGTGGGTGTTGCTACTGGGGCCACAGCGTTGCCTTGCCTGGGGTACAACCTCTACTCTGTGAATGGGAGCTGGGTGAGGGGAAGGGAGCCCCTATCTTCTTTGTAGTGGAATAGACCTTGTGTAACACAGAGCTGGTGGTGGGGGGTAGGGGGATGAGAGATGCTTGTGACCTTTCCCTCCACAGGTGAAACTGTAGTCCCAAAACTGGGATCTGTGGGTAAAGGGAGCACTCATCTTCTTGGCCACACTCTCCTGAGGTTACAGCTTCTGTAATATGGAGTTGGGAGGGTTGAGGTGGAGGGGTGAAAGCAGGTTCTAGTTCAGGTGCCATAGACTTGTGCTGTTCTTACCAAGATGTATTAGGTTTTCTTAAATAAATGCCTTTTGATTTGCTTAGATTGACCTCCGAAAACTTTAAATGGCTGTGTTTAATACTTTTCACCAGTTAAATGACTGTTTACTGCAGAGAGGTCCACCAAGCTCCTCACACTGTTTTAGAAGTCCCATTCTGTCTCACTATTCTTGATGAAAGTACCATGATCCATCAAAATGACTTAACAGACAAAATGCAGCAAATGTAATATTCAGAAAGCCCATTTTCTGCAATCGTGTCCACGCTTCAGCTGTGCCTGCTGATGCAGGTCTGTGTTCCATTGGTGACTCATGCTCTCTTTCATCCTTGGAGGCTTGAAAGCCTTGGTTTAAGACCAGAGCAACCTAAGAGGAGTTGTCCTGAAACTGCCTATATGTGCACTCTTGCCTCTATAGCAACAGCCCCTTGCTTGCTCATGGATAAAACTGTCATAAGCTATAGTCACTGGTTGAGGACAAAACACCCATGGCCACCTTAAAGTCTTTCACATAGGACAGAGCTGAATATTCTCCTCCAGGTTTCAAGGCTAGAAGCCTTTGGAGGGACCAAGTTCGAACTTGCAGTAAAGATCCTTGCCGCTTGGCTTTGACTCTGGACTCTGGTGGTCTTCTTCGGGGAACAAACGGTCTGGGCATAACACCTTTAGCTACTCAATGATAGTCCAGCCCAAAGCCTATAGGTCCCAGCTTCAACAAGAGTCTCAGTCTGCTATAGTTTGAATGCTTTTATACCCTCCAAAACTCATGTGTTGGAAACTTTTGTGTGTGTGTGTGTGAGACGGAGTCTTACTCTGTCACTAGGCTGGAATGCAGTGGCGCAATCTTGGCTCACTGAAACCTCCACCTCCCAGGTTCAAACGACTCTCCTGCCTCAGCCTCTCGAGTAGCTGGGACTACAGGCATGCGCCACCACACCCAGTTGTTTCTTGTATTTTTAGTAGAGACGGGGTTTCACCATGTTGGCTAGGATGGTCTTGAATTCTTTTTTTTTTTCTTTTTTTCTGAGATGGAGTCTTGCTCAGTCGCCCAGGCTGGAGTACAGTGGAGGGCTCACTGCAAGCTCCGCCTCCTGGGTTCACGCCATTCTCCTGCCTCAGCCTCCCGAGTAGCTGGGACTACAGGCGCCCGCCACTACGCCCGGCTAGTTTTTTTGTATTTTTAGTAGAGACGGGGTTTCACCGGGTTAGCCAGGATAGTCTCGATCTCCTGACCTCGTGATCCGCCCGTCTCAGCCTCCCAAAGTGCTGGGATTACAGGCGTGAGCCACCGCACCCGGCCTGGTCTTGAATTCTTGACCTCGTGATCCACCCGCCTCGGCTTCCCAAAGTGCTGAGATAACAGGCATGAGATATCGCGCCGGGGCATGTGTTGGAAACTTAATCCTCACTACAACAGTATTGAGATGTGAGACCTGACTGGCAGTGTTTAGGTCATGAGGGCACCATCCTCATGAATGGATTAATGCTGCTATAAAAACAGGAGCTTGCAGGAGTTGGTTTTCTCTCTCTTGCTCTTCTGCCATGTGAGAAACAGCAATTCTCCCCTCCGAAGAATGCAGCATTAAACATGCCATCTCGGAATCAGAGAGGCCAGGCCCTCACCAGACACCAGATACCAGCACCTTTATCTTAGACTTCTCAGCCTCTAGAACTATGAAAAAATAAAATGTTGTCTTTATAAATTATCCAGTCTCAGATATTTTGTTATAGCAGCACAAAATGGACTAAGTCACAGTTACTTTATGAATTTTTACTTCCCCAAATTCTGGTGTTTTTAATTTTTATATTAATGTTCCCAGATGATATACAAAAACCGTTGAGATCCTAAGCTACTTTCACCAAAATACAGCTCTTTCCCACCTCAGCTGCTCCGTAATTTTTAAGGCAAGCAAACCCTGTCAGAGAGCTGGCCAGGGTTTCCCTTTGTCTTCTTTTAGGTATATTCCCATTAGTGTTGTTGAGATCATTTACTTGATCCTGAGGCCACAGTGTTTATCATCCCTGCAATGAAACAAACAGATCTCAGTAAGGATGTTGAAAAGATTATGCATTTCTGTGAGTTATAAAAAGCCTGTGAGCATTTCTATTCACAGGGGTCTCTCCTAGTAAATTCTGCAGTTGAAGATGTTTCTGACTGTATGAATTAAAACATACATTTTAAAAATTGCTGGCTGGGCATGGTGGCTCATGCCTGTAATCCTAGCACTTTGAGAGGCTAAGGCAGGAGGATCACTTGAGTCTAGGAGTTTGAGACCAGCTTGGGTAACATGGTAAAGCTCTGTCTCTACTAAAAATACAAAAAATTAGCTGGGTGTGGTGGCACATGCCTGTAATCCCAGCTCCTTGGGAGGCTGAGGTTGGGGAATCACCTGAGCCTGGGAACTCAAGGCTGCAGTGAGCTGTGATTGCACCAGTACACTCCAGCCTGGGTGATAGGAGCGAGACCCTGTCTCAAAAAAAAAAAAAAAAAAAAAAAAGATTAAAAATTTGCTGGTGATTAGATGAGAAATAAAAAGATTCATTAGAAGTTTCTAATATTGCCCGTTGACTCTTGCTGAGAGATATTTGTCACAAGGCAGTTTTGTAATTGATAAAGTTAAAACGATTTTCAGAGGTAGTTGTAGGCCTTTATTTCTGTGTTGACTTTTCTAACAGTTGTGCTGTGATCATGTTTTCACTTATTCCTTCCCCACAGGTGAGGGTCACAAACTTTTGTGCCCAGAGCATGCTGCCAGCACACATTACCACTGCTTCCCCTTATTCTGATGGAAATGACTCCGTCTTTGCCTGCAATGTTGGTATTGACTATTTTCATAACTTTCGTGTTGATTACTTTTATGTGTCAACTAGACTGGGTTAAGGGGTGCTCAGATAGCTGATAAAACATTATTTCTGGGTGCCATGGTTTAAATGTGTCCTCTCCAAAATTCAGGTGTTAGCCATTTGATAGTATTAAGAGGTGACTAGGTCATGATGGTTCCTCCCTCTTGAATGGGGTTGAGGTCCTCATAAAAGAGCTTCATGCAGTGTTCAGCTACTTGCCCTTCCCCCTTCCACCATGTGAGGACACGGCATCCCTCCCCTCCAGAGGATGCAACTCTCACTAGACAACCAAACCTACCGGTACCTTTGATCTTGGATTTCTCAAACGTCAGAACTGTGAGCCGATACATTTCTGTCCTTTCTAAATGATCCAGTCTGTAGTATTATGTTATAGCAGCAAAAACAGACTAAGACACTAGGTGTGTCTGTGAAGGTGTTTCTGGAAGAGATTTGCATTTGAATTGTGGACTAAGTAAAGAAAAATGTCCTCCCCACTGTGGGCAGGCATCATCCAATCTATTAATGGCCTGAATAAAACAAAAAGGTACAGGAAGAGATAATTTGCTCTCTGCTTGAACTGGGACATCCATCTTCTCCTGCCCTCCTGCTTCTCAGGCCTTTGGGTTTAGACTGAATTACACCAACTTTCTTGAGCCTCCACCTTGAAGATGGCAGATCATGGGACTTCTTAGCCTCCATAATTGCATGAACCAATTTCTCACAGTAAATCTCTTTCTATATATTTATATACATCTGATTGATTCTGTTTCTCTGAAGAATGCTGACTAATACAGCTTCTCATTGGAGGTAAGGGGGAAATGGTAACTGAAGTTCTTGATTGAAATCCTCCAGATTGAAGCCTTATACTTCTACCCAAACAGCCGGCAGGCATAGAAGTATTCTCTAGGCTGAACATCTTAGTGGTCACTATAGTTTTGGGAAGGCCTGAGGCAGGGTTTGTCGATTCTGCATTCAGAACAGTAAGGCTTCTTAGCAGCAACTCGAGTTTATATTAGAACACTAAATATAGATGCTCAACCACATAGCAGAAGAGAACACTGCCACGAAATAATCAGCATTTTATAACGGTATTTATTATTGTAGAGATTCAGTATTGCTTGTTCACAAAGTCATTCTTAACCACCTACAATCTGGTGAGACTGCCAGGCATACAAGAGAAGCAGAGACAGAAGTGTTTAAAATCTGAAGTAGAGAAAAAATGGATACATATAAAACACATTATGATGAAAGACTATGTATAATTATTAAATTATGAAGGTTCCTTCAGATGCAACAATACTGTGAAATAAATGATTTCTCATGCACTAAAGTTGCTAGAGGGAGTGATAGTTCAGAGTAACTCATGGATTCCCAGAAGCTCATCTAAGAGTTCTTTGCCTGCCTGGGAGTCCATCCACCCCAGATTAAGAAACTTTAAACTAGCTAGTATCTAGGACCCTTTGTAGCTCCAAAATACTCTGAGCTTGGGCTCCTAGGCTTAGTATCAACTTCAGCTCCTTCCTACTTTTGCAAGCATGTTCTCCACTTGCCTGCCTCCTGGATCTCCTTCTTTTGCCAGGAAGACAACCCAGTGTGTTCAGTTTCACCCCCTTCCTTGCTCATACCATATTTCATCTGTTCAGTGGCTCAGAAAATATCTGTGGTGCAACCACGAAGCATGGGCTCCATGACACAGCAGGGAGGCACCCAGACAAAGCCTTGCTCCTGCGGATTGACACTCCATCTCGTAACAGAAATGGCTTTTCCTTTACTTCTTGGCTTCCCACTTATCCCCAACCTAGCTGACCATTTTCCCTGCTTCTAAAATTCTGCATTTCCTCAGATGACGCCTGAATGTTCGGCCTTCATTACGAGATGTTTCTGCAGTGGGTGAGCTTACCTGGGCTCAGTCATCGCTTCTCTACAGTTTGATGCCTGTCCTTCAGTGGAGGGATCCTGTCATGTTTCTTCTTGTTTTCTCTTTTCTTTTTTTTTTTTGAGACAGAATCTCGCTCTATCGTCCAGGCTGGAGTGCAGTGGCACGATCTCAGCTCACTGTAAGCTCTGCCTCCCGGGTTCAAGAGATTCTTCTGCCTCAGCCTCCTGTGTAGTTGGGACCACAGGTGTGTGCCACCACACCCAGCTAATTTTTGTATTTTTAGTAGAGACAAGGTTTTGTCATGTTGGCCAAGCTGGTCTCAAACTCCTGGCTTCAAGCAGTCCACCTGCCTCGGCCTCCCAAAGTGCTGGGATTACAGGTGCGAGCCACCCTGCCCAGCCCTGTCATGTTTCTTTATCATCTCTAGGCACCTGTTAGATTTTGGTTTTGAAATTCTGTTTGACTGATTATCATATGTGTTATTCTGCCCTAAAACAGTGACTCCAGGCAGAACCTTAAGAAAATACTTTGCATTTGTATGGCTCTTTAATCATTTGTGTTAACATATTATTCTGAGACATTCTCACTATAGCCCTAGGATTTGATGAGCTAACTAGGTGTGGGCGTTATTTCCCATTTTGCATAAGGGAGGGTTGATCCCACAAGAGGTAATTTCAAGAATTTGTTCTCAGTCACAGATCACAGAAGTCACAAAGTAAGAATGGATCTGAGATTTACTGGGTCCTAGCCCTAGTGCCTAGTTCCTTCAACAAGACTCTAGGATTAGGAAACACCCTCCCATCAAGAGCAATCAGCATCTCAGGTTAGAACAGAGTTTGGCGTGCTGGGAATTCTATCACTTCGAATGGAGCGAGAGACATTCAGGCACTGTTGACTGGACTCGACAGATAACTTGCAGACTTCCATTTAATTTCAGTATCCTTCTCCACAAAATCAGTGGCTAGATGCACAAATAGGGATTCTCTTTAATCCTTAATTTATAATTGCTGACAGACATTCCAGCTCCACTGCCAAGCTGTGTGGATTCCCACTTTTGGGGCCGGCTTTCGTTGTGACTTGGAGGAAGTCACCAAATTGACCCTTTTAGACCTAGACTCTCCTACGTGTAAAATGGGGGATAATTCCACTCTCTCTACTTATGCTTTAATAAATCATAGCTTCTAATATGGATGTGCTGGAATAATACATACTGAGCTGAAAGGTTAAAAGATCTCACTATATCCCCTGCTCTGACAAGGTCATTCCACCAAGGTGTGGAGTGATTTTTTTGCTCTATAGTCTTATGGAAGACTTCTGTCTCATCTGTAAATTTTGTGCATATCATTTATAGCCTTATGCTGATCACAGCCTTGTTTCTCTTTCCTTATTGGATTATAATAATATATTTGCGTTGTCCACTGTTTTCAAAGTAGCGTCTTCCACATTGTTTCACATAATTCCTAAAATAACTCTTGTGACTTAGGCAAGTCAGGTGTCCAAATTTCCATTTTTCTCCCTAGCTTCTTCAACCCATCAGTACCAGCCCCCTCATGGAACCTCACTTTACCACCTCCTACAGGAAGTCTGCCCTGATTGGAGCCTGGGAGAGCACAACAATCTGCACAAAGGAAAGGCCTGAGAAACACTAGAATAAATACATGAATTTGTGAGCCCCCAGTAGCATCACTCTAACTTGGCAATGAAAAATAAAGGTTCTGACCTTTTTTGTTTTTCTGCTTTACCTGAGTGCAAAACACTAAAAGTTAGAAATGCAAGCATGGTGACATTTGGGGAATAGGCACCATAAAAACTCTTACCATGTTATAACCTCATTATTATATCAGCGTCATTTTTTTTTTTAACGCAAAAGGGAAAGAATGCACAACTGAAAAGCTTTTTATTTCTATTTAAAGCACAGATGCTTTTAAGCAGCACTTACTACATTTTTTTAAATGTGTTGAGAGGATGGAAAGTTTGGAGAGCTGCAGACTGTTTTTCAACTTTGATATGGATGGACTATGTAGTACTCTCTGAGATTTTCCATGTTTTTTTTTTTTTTTTTCCCCAGGAGGTTAAAATGATACCTTTTTGTATAATGTGAAAGATGTGTTTGAGGGAACCTGGGGAGCAAAGGTAATTATTGTGATGATTCAGTCCAAAAACCATTCTGTCATGAAGGAGGAAAACAAAGTGTGTAGTTGGACCTGAGCTGTCCAGATTGCCAGTTGACATAACTCACATTCACAGAACACATTATTCCTTTGCTTGTTTCGCTAGAGCACCTTTTGGGTGCATCTATTAGTTTGTTAAGACTGATAAGTAAATCAGCATCTTATAACCAAAGAATAGCAGAGATCTGAGAAGCTCTGCATCCCTGGAGTTGCTGGGTTTATAAAGCATTTCCACCTTCCAAGGGCATGCCCTAAACTAGCACTCAAGAGGAAGGGAGAAGAAAAGGAGCACCTGTGTGCGGAACATTGTGTTGGGTGATTTACAAGACTTCGTCCCTCTTTTAATACTCACAACACCACTCTGAGATCAGAATTTACAGATGACAAGACTAGAGCTCTAATAGATTAAGGTGCTCACAAAGAGTGGGCCAACCTGAGATGAGAACCTCAGAAACTGCAAAGTCCCAATGTCCTTGAGCCATCGACTACAACTCCTCCTGCTTCTGGAGCATTCTAGGTGTGATTGAAGTTAGTGCATTATTAGTCAGATCCATTATTGAGCACCCACAATGTGCAGGAATAATACCAGGAGCTGAAGACACCAAGACGCATAAGGCAAGACCTCACCTGTTGAGGAATCGAGTATGGTACCATGCGAGCCTGAAACACATCTTCACGACAGTAGCGACAGTAGCGTTGCTGCAGGACTGCAAAGGAGGAGCTGATCAGCAGTTTCCTAGAAAAGTTCTTAAGGGCCACAGCAGGAGGGAGAAATCTGAAACCCTGGGGTCACCTGGACCAGAGTCTCCTCTCCTCTGCACTAGATCACGTGGTTATATGGAGAACTTCACCAGAAAGACCCTGGCATTCAATCACGGGAAGACTGGGCTCCAATCCTAGCTGTGGCATTTATAATGTGTGCTGCATGGCACAAGTTACTTAACCTCTCTGGGTCTTGGGGCTTGCTTTTGTAAAAATATTAGGATAAAAATGCCAGCTTTATGGAATTGTTGTGAAGCAGAAATCTCAAGATGCTTTTTGTATTTTAGTCCTTGTCTGTCTTCTTTCCAGTCTGCAATATTGCTTCTTGCTGTGCACCAACCATTGTGAGGTTCTCTGTATAACCATGTAGCCTAGTGCAGAAGAGAAGAGACTCTGATCCAGGTGACCCTGGAGTTTTAGATGAAAATGTGCCAATTTGCATCTAAGGTCTTCCAGACAGAGCACCCTCTGAGGACATAATCTATGGGAAAGCAGGCCAATAATACTCACTACTTCAGGTGAAAAGAGACCAGGCCCAGGAGGCAGGCAGGCTGGGCACCATAAAATAAACTGGAGAAAGATCAGCACCAGGTTTTTGCCAGGATACTCAGGTGTAACACCTCAGTGACTTGGTGGAAAACAAAATGGGAATAACACTTGTCGAGGATAATATTTGGGTGCCAATAAAGAGGGGCAGATGATTAATATTAACATGCTGGGGCTGGGAAGACAGACAGAATATCTAAACTCCCCAGGAGGAAGGCTGGCCTTGGAATGGGTTACATTCCCCCAAAGCCCCAGGCTGCTAATGAGATAGATTACCCAGCTGCAGCTAATGAGAAAGGGGCTAATGAGTCTGCAGATCGCCTGTCTACTGGCCAGCCTTAGCTGTAGGTCACCAAGCAGGGAGACTACTGCCCTTTTTTATAGAACCATTCATTTGAAATAATAGGTGTGATGGGGTGTTTGCTTCTTGGCTCCTTAATAGTGACACTGATTCCTTATCCTGGCCAGGCTGCCACAGGGAAGAGTTCCCTAATTAATTGATTGGGAGGAGATGCCTCCTGGGAAGGCCACAGAGGATTTGTGGGTGGGACAGGGAGACATGGACAGAATGGGGCCCACTGAGAATACAGATATTCTCTAGGCTCTGCAGTGTGAACCCCGGATGAAGGGCACATCCTAGATTCCCAGATTTAGACAGATAGTGGGAGCAGGAGTATATGAATATCTGAATTTTTGCCATGCAAACAACAGTCTGGCTTTATAAGTGACCTTGACCACAATCATGGTTTTGTTTGTGGGTCCCCAATACCACCCTCAGGTTTAATTATTTGCTAGAAGCACTCACAGAGCTAAGCAAAGCTATTGTACTCATGGTTATTGTTTATTACACTGAAAGGATACAGATTAAAATCAGCAATGGAAAAAGGTGCATAGGGAAGAGCCCAGGAGAGACCAGGTGCCAGCTTCCTGTTGTGATCTCCCAATGAAATTTTATGAACAGCACTTAATTCTCCCAGCAATGTGTGTATGTTAACCGGTGAAGCTCACTTGAGCCTTGGTGTCCAAGGTTTTGACTGGGGGTTGGTCATATAGGCATGGAATGTCCATGTGATTGATCCTACCTTAATCTCCAGCCCCCAGAGTTCAAACTGATACACAAGTGATCCTCCGACCTCAGCCCCCCAAGTGACTGGGAGTACAGCACGCACCACCATGTCCAGCTAATGAATCACATGGCCCAAGGCAATAAGTCATACCGTTAGCAGAAACTATCTCACCTGACCTCTCAGATGAACAAAGACACTCTCAATAGGCAGGACATTCCAAGGGCTTAGAAGTCCCCGGAGCCTGGGTCAAAGAATCAAACATTTCTCGGGAGCTTGCAGAGTTTGCACAACTCAGACCCTCTGAGTTAATTCTTTACTGCATGATGGAAGAAATAGAAGAGTGGTAGTTCCTCTCCTTTCTGGAGCACAGGATTAGTTTGGCATGTGGCTTGAAATTTTAAAACATGTGTAAGCCACTTTTCTATTGGACTGAAATCTCACTGGCATGCCACATTTGGCAGGGCCTAAAGGTAGTGCTGTGAAGAGGCAAATGCATTGGAGTAGGGAGAAGAAATGTGAGTCACCTTGGAGCTGTATCTCAGCTGACTGTAGAACCACAGACAAGTCTCTCAGCCTCCTTGGTTCCAGTTTTATCCCATCATACATGACTGGCAACATTTAATCTACTTCCTGTGAACAACATCTACCCTTTTGGGGAGTATCAGATTAAATAATAAATATGAAATCAACTTGAAATTTGATCACAATACACAAATGAGATATTAAAATAGCAGCTTGCTGTTCAATAGCTTTTACGGGAAGAAATGCCACACGATTCCTGACTGAGAATATCGGTTGGGGGCAGTGGTAATTTTTAATTTGACTTTTTAGGTGCAGTGTTATCACTATTCTTGAAATATTGATTTGAAAACCTCAAAGAAGATTAAAAATGTTGTTAAAATCCCTAAAGGTTGGAGACAGAGGGCCTATTAATGCTACCCATCATATTTATTGGTTATATGACAAGCCCCCTTATCCAGGGGGCACCTGCGTCTGCACTGGTTCAAACAGTTCTCTTTTGAAATTGTTATAGCAAGTTGGTCAGCATTATTCTTCCACCTGAGAGGTCTGGAAGGGGCTGCTGCATATGGCCATGCCTATTGTGAACTGCACTATTCGCATAGACTATGACATGAATCACACTCCTTAGAGCTGTGCAGTGTGGAAACTCTCATTCTGGGAAGGATCAAAAAGAATATATGTAGGATTTTAAAATGTTTAACCAAGCAGTGCTAAAATCAGATTTTTGTAGTTAAGGTCATTTTTGGATTCCCCTATGTCCAACGAGTGTGAAAAGCAGTTGGCTACAAATCATTTGCTTTATGTATTTATTTATTTATTATTACACTTTAAGTTCCAGGGTACGTGTGCACAATGTGCAGGTTTGTTACATATGTATACATGTGCCATGTTGGTGTGCTGCACCCATTAACTCGTCATTTACATTAGGTATATCTCCTAATGCTATCCCTCCCCCCTCCCCCCTCCCCACCGCCCACAACAGGCCCCAGTGTGTGATGTTCCCCTTCCTGTGTGCAAGTGTTCTCATTGTTCAATTCCCACCTATGAGTGAGAACATGTGGTGTTTGATTTTCTGTTCCTGTGATAGTTTGCTGAGAATGATGGTTTTCAGCTGCATCCATGTCCCTACAAAGGACATGAACTCATCCTTTTTTATGGCTGCATAGTATTCCATGGTGTATATGTGCCACGTTTTCTTAATCCAGTCTGTCACTGATGGACATTTGGGTTGCTTCCAAGTCTTTGCTATTGTGAATAGTGCTGCATTAAACATATGTGTGCATGTGTCTTTATAGCAGCATGATTTATAATCCTTTGGGTATATATCCTGTAATGGGATGGATGGGTCAAATGGTATTTCTAGTTCTAGATCCTTGAGGAATTGCCACACTGTCTTCCACAATGGTTGAACTAGTTTGCAATCCCACCAACAGTGTAAAAGTGTTCCTATTTCTCCACATCCTCTCCAGCACCTGTTGTTTCCTGACTTTTTAATGATCGCCATCCTAACTGGCGTGAGATGGTATCTCATTGTGGTTTTGATTTGCATTTCTCTGATGGCCAGTGATGATGAGCATTTTTTCATGTGCCTGTTGGCTGCTATTTCTTTATTTATTTTGAGACAGGGTCTCACTTTGTCATCCAGGCTGGAGTGCAGTGGTGCAATCTTGGCTCATTGCAGCATCAACCTCCTGGTCTCAATCGATCCTCTGACCTTAGCCCCACAAATAGCTGGGAGTACAGGCACGTGCCACCATGCCCAGCTAATTTTTGCATTTTTATTAGATACAGGGTTTCACCATGTTGTCCAGGCTGGTCTGGAACTCCTGCGCTCAAACGATCCATCCCCGTTGGCCTCCCAAAGTGCTGGGAGCCACCGCGCCTTGCCCAAGTCATTTGCTTTAGATAAAAGTTACTGATCATCTTCCTGTGGAGTTATTTTCTGTATCAATAATAGTCTCTTTGACATAGACGGGTGGAAAGACTGTGACGCTTGATGTTTAGAACTTCAAACACAATGGCCTCAAATGAAAGATATGCTTAAGCAGGTGGCTGTTAGGCCTCAAATTGTACTGTCATGACTGGTCACCTATTTCTCCTTCCAGAATTTTTTTTCCACAGGGTTGACCTAAGGACTATGCTTTCTGTTTTCAGATATGAATATACCTCAGAGTATGTGGGAATGTTTCATTTTCATAATCCCCTTAACTCCTCATTGCCACCTAGCTGAGAGTTGATGATGACATTGAAAATATTATGCTACCAAATTGAAGGCTGACACTCATTGTGTCATTAAGTAAACTGCACTTATTTAACTGATTAGGCAAAATATAAATGTGTAAAACTGCTTTAATTTTTTTCCTTGTTTATACCTGCTAGTAAAGATTCTTAAGGCTTTACTTCAGTGGAAAGCATTCCATAAGCTGGGCTCTTCCTTCATCCTAAATACCTACTATGTCAAAAGCCCCTTTCACTCCAAAGTTAGGAAGAGGTGGCCACTATCTGATCATTTTAATCTTGTCTATACAATCTTAATTTTTAGATAATTACCATTGCTTTTATCTGTGCTTCATACATAGTTTTTGCCATGTTTTACTTTAGCTAGATTAAAGGTAAAGAGACCAACAAAAGTGGCAACTTTTATTTTTCTCCTTCAAGAATGCATCAGTATATTCCACAAAATAGAAACCAACAATGAGCAACAGTAGCTATATTTATATCAGATAAAATAGACTTTAAGTCAAAACTGTAAAGAGAGACAAATAAGGTCACTAAATAATAATAACAGAATCAATTTAGCTAGGGGATGTAACAATTGTAAATATATATGCACCCAACACTTGAGCACCCAGACATATAAAGCAAATATTGGGATAGAACCCAATACTGTAATGGTTGTGGGCTTTAACACCTCACTCTCAGCAGTGGATGAATCATCTAGACAGAAAATTACAAAGAAAGATCAGATTTAAATTGCACTACTGATCAAATGGAATTAACAGACATTTATAGAAGATTTCATAAAACAATGACAGAATACACATTCTTCTTTTTTCTTTTTCTTTTTGTCTCTTTAGTCAGAGTCTTGTTCTGTCTCCCAGGCTGGAGTGCAGTGGCACGATCTTGGCTAACTGCAACCTCCACTTCCTGGTTCAAGCAATTCTCGTGCCTCAGCCTCCTGAGTAGCTGGGATTACAGGAGTATGCCACCACACCTGGTTAATTTTTGTATTTTTAGTAGAGATGGGGTTTCGCCATGTTGGCCAGGCTGGTCTCAAACTCCTGACCTCAAGTGCTCCACCCGTCTCAGCCTCCCAAAGTGTTGGGATTACAGGCATGTGCCACCACACCCAGCCCCTATTCTTCTCATCAGCGCTTGGAACATTCTCCTTGATAGACCATATGTGAGGCCGCAAAACAAGCTTCAACATGTTAAAAAATCGAAATCATATCAAGTATTTTTTTCTGACTAGAATGTAATAAAACTAGAAATCAATCACAAGAGGAACTTTGGAAACTGTACAAATACAAGGAAATTAAATAACATGCTTATGAATGACCAATAGGTCATGGGAGAAATTTAAAAGAAAATTAAAAAAAAAATGTGTTGAAATGAATGAGAATAGAAACACAATATACCAAAACCCATAGGATATAGCTAAAGTAGCACTAAGAGGGAAGTTTATAGCAATGAACACCAACATCAAAAAAAGCAGAAGTTTAGAAGGAACAAGATTACATAAAAAAAGAAAAGAAAGCAGAAAAATTTCAAATAAACAACCTAACTATGTGCCTTAAGGAATTAGAAAAGCAAGAACAAACAAAACCCAAATTTGTAAAAAGAAAGAAAGAAAGAAAGAAAGAAAGATCAGAGCAGAAATAAATGAAATAGAGACTAAAAAATACAAAAGATCAACAAATGAAAAGTTGGTCTTTTGAATGATAAACTAAGTTGACAAACCATTAGCTAGACTAACAAAGGAAAAAAGAAAGAAGAGCCAAATAAATAAAATCAGAAACAAAAAGGGAGACATTACAACTGCTACCACAGAAATACAAAGGATGATTAGAGACTATTATGAACAACTAACTCTACGCCAACAAATTGGAAAACGTGGAGGAAATGGATAAATTTCTGGACACATTCAACCTACCAAGATTAAACCAGGAAGAAATAGGAAATCTGAACAGACCAATAACAAATAGTGAAATTGAATCAGTAATAAAAAGTTTCCGAACAAAGAAAGGCCCAGGACTAGATGGCTTCACCATTGAATTCTACCAAACTTTCAAAGAAGAATTAACACTGGGTTCCCGGAGCAAGATGGCCAAATAGGAACAGCTCCCAGCGCGAGCGACACAGAAGACGGGTGATTTCTGCATTTTCAATTGAGGTACTAGGGAGTGCCAGAAAATCAGTGCTGGTCAGCTGGTGCAGCCCGACCAGCGAGAGCTGAAGCAGGGCGAGGCATCGCCTCACCTGGAAAGTGCAAGGGGGAAGGGAATCCCTTTTCCTAGCCAAGGGAAATTGAGACACACAACACCTGGAAAATCGGGTAACTCCCACCCTAATACTGCGCTTTACCAAGGGTCTTAGCAAATGGCACACCAGAAGATTATATCCCACACCTGGCCGGGAGGGTCCCATGCCCACAGAGCCTCCCTCATTGCTAGCATAGCAGTCTGAGATCCAACTGCAAGGCAGCAGCAAGGCTAGGGGAGGGGCACCTGCCATTGCTGAGGCTTAAGTAGGTAAACAAAGCCTCCTGGAAGCTCGAACTGGGTGGAGCCCACCACAGTTCAAGGAGGCCTGCCTGTCTCCATAGACTCCACTTCTGGGGACAGGGCCTAGCTAAACAAAAAGCAGCAGAAACCTCTGCAGATGTTAATGAGCCTATCTGACAGCTTTGAAGAGAGCAGTGGATCTCCCAGCACGGAAGTTGAGATCTGAGAATGGACAGACTGGCTGCTCAAGTGGGTCCCTGATCCCTGAGCAGCCTAACTGGGAGACATCCCCCACTAGGTACAGACCGACACCTCACACCTCACATGGCAGGGTACACCCCTGAGACGAAGCTTCCAGAGCAAGAATCAGACAGCAGCACTCGCTGTTCAGCAATATTTTATCTTCTGCAGCCTCCGCTGCTGATACCCAGGCAAACAGGGTCTGGAGTGGACCTCAAGCAATCTCCAACAGACCTACGGCTGAGGGTCCTGATGGTTAGAAGGGAAACTAACAAACAGAAAGGACATCCACACCAAAACCCCATCAGTACGTCACCAGCATCAAAGACCAAAAGCAGACAAAGCCACAAAAATGGGGAAAAAGCAGGGCAGAAAAGCTGGAAATTCAAAAAATCAGAGCACATCTCCCCCTCCAAAGGAACGCAGCTCATCACCAGCAACGGATCAAAGCTGGA
>NW_012104198.1:1559601-1615591 GCF_000951045.1 Mandrillus leucophaeus | reverse complement strand
CATTGGGAGTTATACCTGATGTAAATGACAAGTTGATGGGTGCTGACGAGTTGATGGGTGCAGCACAGCAACATGGCACAAGTATACGTATGTAACAAAACTGCATGTTGTGCACATGTAGCCTAGAACTTAAAGTATAATAAAAAAAAAAAGAAGAAGAAGAATTAACACCAATTCTTCATAAACTATTCCAAAAAATCAAAAACTAGGGAATTCTTCCAAACTTATTCTGAGGCTAGCATTACCCTGATACCAAAACCAGACAAGGACACAACAACAACAACAAAATAAAACTACAGGACAATATCCCTGATTAACATTGATGCAAAAATCCTTAACAGAATCTTAGCAAACTGAATCCAATAGCACATCAAAAAAAAGAAAAAAAAAAATATATATATATCATGATCATGTAGGATTTATTCCAGGGATGCCAGGATGGTTTAACATATGTAATTCTATAAACATGAACAGAATAAAGGACAAAACCCATATCATCTCAATACATGCAGAAAAACCATCTGATAAGATTTAACATCCATTCATGATAAAAATTCTCAACAAATTCGGTACAGAAGGAATGCACCTAAACTTTCAATAAATTAAGTACAGAAGGAATGTACCTAAACACAATACCCCACAACCAACATTGTACTGAATGTGGAAAAGTTGAAAGTTTTCTTTCTAAGAACTGGGACAGGACAAGAATGCCCAGTTTTACCACTCTTATTCAGCATAGTACTTTAGGAAGCCCTAGCCAGAACAATGACGCAAGAGAAGGAAATAAAAAGGCATCCAAAGTGTAAAGGAGGAAATAAAATTGTCTCTGTTAGCAGACAGCATGATCTTATATATTGAAAAACTAAAGATTCCACCAAAAGACTCTTAGATCTGATGAATGAATTCAGTAAAGTTGCAGGATTAAAAAACCAACATACAAAAATCAGTAGCATTTCTGTACACCAATAACAAACTAGCTGAAAAAGAAATCAAGAAAGCAATCCCATTTACAATACATACAAAAAAAAAAAATGCCTAGGAATAACTTTAACCAAGGAGGTTAAAGATCTCTACAATGTAAATGGTAAAACACTGACCAAAAAAAAAAAAAAAAGGAATCCAGCACAACTGGACACGAGGAACAAAAATAAATAAACAAATAAATAAATAAATGAATGAATAAATAAATAAACTGAAGAAGACACACAAAATATGGAAAGACATTCTATGTTCATAGATTGGAAGAATAAATATTGTTAAAATGGCTATACTAGTCAAAGCCATCTACAGATTCAATGCAATCTCTATTAAAATACCAATGACATTCTTCACAGAAATAGAAAAAGCAATCCTAAAATGTATATGGGACCACAAAGACCTCAGATAGCTAAAGCAAGCTTGGTCAAAAAGTACAAAGCTGGAGGCATCACACCACCTGACTTCAAAATATACTACAAAGCCATAGTAACCAAAACAGCATAGTATTGGCATAAAAATGTACACACAGACCAATGGAACAGAGTAGGGAACCTAGAAAATCCATACATCTACATGGATCTGAATAGACATTTCTCAAAAGAAGACGAACAAATAGCCAACATATATGTGAAAAAAAGCTCAATCCTACTATTCATCAGGGAAATGAAAATTAAAATCACAATGAAATATCACTTTACCCCACTTAGAATGGCTATTACAAAAAAGAGAAAAAATAACAAATACTGGCAAAGATGTGGAGAAAAGGGAACCCTCATACACTGTCGGTGAGAATGTAAATTAGTACAATTTCTATGAAGAACAGTTTGGAGCTTCCTCAAAAAGCTAAAAATAGACTTACCATGTGATCTAGCAATCCCACTACTGGGTATATATCCATAGGAAATGAAATAAGTATGTTGAAGAGATATCTGCACTTCCATGTTCATTGTAGCACTATTCACAATAGCTAGATATGGAATCATCTTAAGTGTCCATCAATGAATGAATGGATAAAGAAAATGTGGTATATATATATAATCAATAGAATACTATTCAGCCATAAAAAATAATGAAATCCTGTCATATGCAGCAACGTGGATTAACCTGGAGGACATCATGTTAAGTAAAATAAGTCAGGCACAGAAAGATAAATACCACATGTTCTCACTCATATGTGGGAGCTAAAAAAGTTAGCTCACAGGAGTAGAATTGAGAGATTGAGAATAGAAGTAGAAGTAGAGAGTAGAATTGTGAGTATTAGAGGCTGGGAAGGGTAAGGGTAAGGGGAGGTTGTGGAGAGACTGGTTAATGGATACAAAATTATAGCTAGATAGGAGAAATAAGTTCTAGTGTTCTATAGCCCTGTAGGGTGACTATTGTAAAATACTGTATTTTTCCTTATCGCTAGAAGAGACTTTTTTTTTTTTTTTTAAAGTCTCACTCTGTCACCCAGGCTGGAGTACAGTGGCGTGATCTCGGTTCACTGCAACCTCCGCCTCCCGAGTTCAAGCGATTCTCCTGCCTCAGCCTCCCGAGTAGCTGGGACTACAGGCATGAGCTACCACGCCTGGCTAATTTTTGTGTTTTTTAGTAGAGACGGGGTTTCACCATATTGGCCAGGCTGGTCTCAAACTCCTGACCTCGTGATCCACCTACCTTGGCCTCCCAAAGTGCTGGAATTACAGGCGTGAGTCACCACATCCGGCAAAGAGATGATTTTGAATGTTACCACAAGAAGAAATAATAAAAGTTTGGGTGATGAATATGCTATTACCCTGATTTGATTATTATACATCATATACATGTATCAAAATTTCACGTTGTACTGCACAAATATGTACAATTATTATGTGTCAATTAAAAATATATATTAAAAAATTAGAAAAAAAAATTCTGTCTCTAAGCCTGTGGTTATAGTTGTAGTAAAAATTCTCAAGCACAAATATGCAGGACAATAAAACATAGCTTAAAATGAAAAAAATAACGTTGTCAGAAAGGAATTTTTTAAAATAAAAATCTGCTTATATGCTGTTTAATAAAAAAGGACGCATTGTTAAGAGAATAATATTTTTCCACGTAATTAGCCTAAGAGGCAATGGGTTTGTTTGTGTTACTTGAAGAACTAGCAAGACCTTCAGAACACCTCAGTCATTCAGTTTAGTAAATAAGCTTGATCACCTAGCATTTTGTTTATTTTGTATACAGTACTTCAATTTTTAAAAATCATTGCTAATTCCTGGAAATCTGTTCTCCTCTTCATGCTTTTGCTGTTGTATTTGCAGTTACCCCCTCACATATTGCTGGATCTTCTCTTCTTCCTGTTCTATTCACCTTCCTAATTTCTAAAGCCCCAGAGCTTCTAATGCAGGTCAGGCAGCGCGACACAGGGAACCACTGAGGGTCAGGATCAGACCAATGAACATACAAGGTTCTTGAGAGGGGGCATGTGGACAGCTATGCTGAACGCTCAGTCATCTTCTGCCTCCTCAGAACCTCTTGACACACACAAAGACAGGCAATTGCAGTATCTAAATGACCATATAAATTGCCATTTCTTTCCTTTTCTTAAAGACACATCCTGAGACACTTATGAAATCAAAGTGGAACATATGGTTTTTTTCCCTTTAAAAGCACTGCTTGTCCTCTGTCCCTCTCTGCCAACTCTCTCGCATTCCCAACAACATTATCTAACAGTCTTTAAAGGACAAATGCTCACCTCCCCTCTCCACTCAGGGAACAGGAAGAGCCAGAGAAAAACAACTGATGGAGAAGATGCCCTAAGGTTGAATATTTCTTCCCTTGGGGGAGCTGAACGTCCAGAGAAAACATATTAAATTATCCTCCTTATCCCTGGGCTGTGACATCAAAGTGGACATTGTGTACCAATACCCCTTGCTTTGTTTTATAACCTCAAATCGAAATTAATCTGTTGTCACATTTGTTTATGGTGACTAACCAAAAGCCTGAATTATTCAAGAAAAGCAGTTTGAGACACAAGAACAGGAAGAACGACCTAGCAACCACAGATCATTCTTTTCCTGCTTTCAAAGGAGTGACATTTTCCATCCTCCATTTCTGGAAGCCCTAGTAAAGCCTTCCACTCTGCTATCTGAAGTCAAGTTTGAGTGCCTAGAGAGAAGAGAATCCTTTGTGTTGCAGGTCAGTTAATCTGGAGCAGGTCCTACACAGTCTCTCCTATGCATTTATTTAGCCAGGGAGCAGTTATTAAGCACTGATTTTGAGTTCAGACCTTACCATACATTTTTTTTTTTTTTCATTCATACAGTCATTGGGAACTTGACTTGTGAATTGCTGGGAAGTCGTTTATGAAAAGGTCACGGTCACTGCTATTGAATAGCTTTTAGTCCTGCCATGGAGGAAACAAATCAACAGCTGTATATGTGGTACAGTTTGGTGATCACTATAAGGGACCTGCACAGGGTGCTATAGGAGTATACAGAAGGAGTCTCAAGTGCAACCATGGGCAATCAAGGAGGAGGAGAAAGTGGCATCTAAACTGAAACCAGGGGAACTGCATACAACAGATAGGGGTTAGCCTGGTGAAGCTGGTGGGCAATGTCCTTCCTGGCAGGACAGCAGAGCAAAAGTTGGGAACTGTATTATGAGTGTAGAAAGCATTGGGAGGTGTCTTAGTCACCTTGGGCTGTTATAACAAAATATCATAGCGTGGGTGGCTTTTAAACAACATATTTTTTTTCTTACAGCTCTGGAGACTGGAAATCTGAAATCAGGGTGTCAGCATGGTTTTGGTGAGGACCTTTTCCTCTTGCAGACTGCTGACTTCTTTTTGCATCCTTACATGGTGGAAAGGGCACAAGAGAGCTCTCTGGGGTCCCTTTTATAAGGACATTAATCCCATCCATGAGGGCACCATTCTCATCACCTCTCAAAGGCCCTACCTCCTGATACCATCACATGCGGGTTTAGGATTTCAACATAGGAACTTGAGGGAACGCAAGCATGCAGTCCATTGCAGGAGGCAATGTGAAATCATTGAAGAGTTGTAAGGAAGAGCACAACCTGGTCAGATTTGCATTTTAGAAAGCTGTCTCTAGCTACAAAAAGTTGACTATGAAAAGGCAAGCCTGGAGGCAGAGCAAGTTAGTTAGTGGTCTTCATACTTCTTATAAAGGACAGTGGTGGCTGGCTGGAAGGCAATGGAGTTGATGAAGTAGAGAAATTAATGCCTTCAAAACATATTTCGAAGGAGGAGACACAAGATCGGCTGGCTGATTAGATGAGGAGGGGCAGATGTGAGAAAGACAGAGGCCAAATACAGAGCCTCTGCCTTCCAGCAGCTTACAGAATGCTTGAGAGAGCATAACCTGTAAATGTCAGCCTTGTACATTTCAGGCAGTTCAGTGTAGTGGTAAGAATTTGGTCTTTGAAATCAGCCAAACTTGCTTTGAATTCCTGTCATATCACCGATTAGCCACATGATATAGAAAGATTACTCGAATGCACTGCATCTCAGGCTCCTTATTCCTCACAGGTGGTTATGTGTGTTCATATGTGAAAAGTATGTGGCACCCAAGAGATGGTCTAAAAATATTAGTACATCTTTCTATGGAATGATAATCATTATCATATATACTTATTACTATAACACTAGGAAAATAGTAGTCATTATTATATAAAACCGTGAAAAACACTTTTTGGGGGGATCAAATGTATACTAAAAGGTAATTTTTTTTCTCTTAAAAGTTTCCAAGTATCAGAAAACTCCCTCTATTGTGCTGTTAGGAAACGAAATAGAAATATGTATCATTTTTCTGAATATCTGTGGGTAATAGGCTCCATACCTCCTTGGATCAACAGTTTATACCTGTTGACGAAAAGAGTCAAACTCTTTAAAATATTGTAAGAGATTTATTCTGAGCCAAATATGAGTGACCATGGCCCGTGACACAGCCCTCAGAAGGTCTTGAGAACATGTGCCCAAGGTGGTCAGGGTACAGCTTGGTTTTATATATTTTAGGGAGGTATGAGACATCAATCAAATACATTTAAGAAATACATTGGTTTCATTCAGAAAGGCAGGACAACACAAAATGGGGAAGGCTTCCAGTCTATAGGTAAATTGAAACATTTTCTGGTTGACAATTGGTTGAGTTTATCTGAAGACCTGGGATTGAAGGAAACGTTCAGGGTAAGGTAAAGGATTGTGAAGACCAAGTTTTATTGTGCAGAGGAAGCTCTCAGATAGTAGACTTCAGAGAGAGCAAGTTGTAAAATGTTTCTTACCAGACTTAAAAGGGTGCTTGACTCTTGGTTGATAATCTCCTGAATCTGGAAAGGAAGGAAGGAAAACAAAGGGGGAAAGGGATTCTCTATAGAAGGCGGATTTTTCCTACAAGAGACTTTGCAGGGCAATTCCAAGGTATGCCAAGGAAATATATTTTGGGGTAAAACATTTTGATTTTTTCCCTTGTTATGTCAGAGTCAGATTGAGAAGTAAGCCATGATATACAGGGTTAAACAAAACCCTTCTGATGAGAATTTATGGTTTGTAGAGCATGACTCACCAGACCCCTTAGAAAGGAATTTGGGCAAGATTAAAACAAAAACAAAAACGGAGCTTAGTCCTCATTCCTATAACGGTCTGGAAGTTCTTCCATATATCTCACTACAATCCCTCTTGCTTTATTTTAGCCTGTTTGCTTTTGCTCCATTCCCTTAGATTTCTTCTTGCTGTTCTAAGTGTAGTTACTTTATTGTCAGGGAATGGTTTATCAAATTATCTTGCACGTTTTTGGGCTGGGACTTTATATTTCTCTGATTTCCTGGTTCTGTCTAAAGAATATATTAACTTATTTCATAGAATTGGCATGGTTTTCTCTATACACCCTGCTCATTACTTTTCTATTTAGAGAAAATATTTATTAATTTAATTTCTTTTTCAAAAGGTTCTCTTCTGGTTTTATTTTGATGGCCTAACTTCAATTTGTCTACTGGATCAAAGTATGTGCCCTGTGTTTGTTTCCATGTAAAACATTGCCCAATCCAGCATCAAGCAGTTCCAGGGAAGCCGTTCGGGATCCTCGACAGGTGGAAATGTTTATTCTCACTTTGTGTTATAGATAGGAACCTGAGACAAATAGAGGTGCCTGATTGATCCAGAATCACCTCGCTGTCAGATACCCACACAGAATTGATCAGACAGAGCAAGCTGACTGCTCCAGGCATACTTACCATAATGGATGGAATGTTTGTGTCTCTCCAGAATTTATATGTTGAAACCCTAATCCCCAATGTGATGGTATTAGGAGGTGGGGCCTTTGGGAGGTAATTAGGTCACAACAATGGAGCCCTCATGATGGGGTAAGTGCCCATATAAAAAATGGATACGAAAATACAGTTAGCTAGTAGGAATAAGATCTAGTGATCTGGTAGCACGATAGAGCAACTATAGTTAACAGTAATTTATCATACACTTCAAAATAATTAGAGAAGTGGATTTGGAATGTTCTCAACACAAATAAATGATAAATGTTTAAGGCAATGAATATCCCAATTACACTGATTTGATCATTACACGTTATATACTTGTAACACATGTATTCCATAAATATGTACAACTATTATGTGCCCATAAAAATTTTAAAATAGCATATTCTCAAAAAGAAAAATAACAGACACGAGAGAGCTGGCTTCCTCTCTGCACCATATGAGGATAAAAGAAGTTGACCATCTGCAAACCAGGAAGAGAGCCCTCACTAGTAACCAAATAAGTTGGCACTTAGATCTTGGTCTTCCAGAACTGAGAAATAAATGTTTGTTATTTAAGCCACCCAGTCTCTGAAAATTTGTTACAGCCGCTGGAGCTAAGATAGTGGACTGCACAATTTTCTGTCTTTAGATGCCTTCAATCTCTTTCTCAGGGGGGTCTGCTAGCAGCCCTTGCTGTCTTCTATGTTTTCTTCTTCTGATCAAATCTGCCTCTGAAAATGAGCTGGTCTACCTTTGGTATGTATTTCAGAGAAGGTACTACTCCTCTCTGGGTTACGCCCTTATGTGTATTTATAAAATGGAAGGGGCTGTTGCCTGTGAAGGAAAAACAGGCACTAACAAGCTGGTAAGGCAGCTTAGTTGGGGAATGGTCTGGGCCCTCCCAAGAGCTCTCCAAATGCTGCCACATTGCAGCCATCTATTCTGACTCTGTCCCTACATCCTCATACACACAGTGCATGAGGCTGTGTAGTCAGATAGACACAGTGTCCAAACCTGGGCCTGCCCAGAGATTGCTGGGAGACCTTGGGTGGGTTACTGTGAGCCACAGTAACCTCATCTGCAGTCTGGTGACAGCAATCCTTGTTTTACAGGATTGGAAGAGAACAAGTGTGGAGTTTCCAGGCTAGCATAATGTCCAGATTGTAGGGTCTTATAAATGCCTTTCCTCCCTGCTTCCAGGTCAAAACCTGTGAGCATGCCATGTTTTCACTGAAGCTTCTATTTGTAGTTCTAGTTCCTGGGGTATGAAGAAAAGAAAAGGAAAATGATTTGGGGATGGCTACAATTTGTAACAAGTCAGTGTGCCACAAGGCATCTTGGATATGCTGCCTGTAGTGGGTTTAATTGTGTCCCCCAAAAATATATGTCCAAGTTCTGGCCCCCAGTACCTATGAAAGTCACTTTATGTGGACACAGGGTCTTTGCAGAGGTAATTAAGTGAAGATGAGTTTATTCTGGATTGAGAGTGGGCCCTAAATCTAATGACTGATGTCTGTATGAGAGAAAGGAGAGGGAAGATTGGGACGCAGAGACCTAGTAGAGAAGGCTGTGAAGACAGAGACAGAGACTGGAGTTAGGTTGCCAGAAACCAAGGAATGTCTGGGGCCACCGTAAGCTGAATGGGGCAAGGAGGGATTCTCTCCTAGAGATTTCAGAGGGAGCATGGCCCTGCTGACACCTTGATTTTTGACTTCTGGGCCCCAGAGCTATGAGAAAATAAATTTTGGTTGTTTTAATCTACCAAGCTTGTGGTAATTTGTTACGGTAGCCACAGGAAACTAGTACGCTGCTTAAAAGGAGGACATTTATTCAGGCATCAACATGTCCAGAGAAAACAGCATGCGTATTTGCTAGTACTTTCCCATCTGGTGTGTCCAGAGCATCAGGAGAAGCAGGAACCCTCCCAGCAGCCATCTGGTCTCTCTACCCAGCTCCAGGCAGAGCTGGCACCTGTACATGGATGGTCCCATCCCATGCCCAGGTTGCATATGATAGAGTTTCTGACTGTGATGTGTTACACGAGGGCATCTGTGCACCTCCTCATATGCAGGTAGAATAAACACACCGTCCTTTAAATGTTCTCCAAGCAAGGTCTGGCCCAAAGCACAATGGCAGGTGTGGTCATTGTATTTCCGCAGGAACATGAATTACCAATTAACACAGTGCTAAGAAATAGCTGATTATTTTCATCTTTGACTAAAAGATTTCTTGAAATTGCTTTGATAAAATAAGATCAACACTGATTTCCTTTTTATGCATTGTGCCTATCAATTGAAATGGAAAAAAGAAAGCCACTGCCAACTTTCATGTATTTAAATGTATAGGTAGATAGATACATGCAGATATTTATGATTTCTCCCTAGGATTCACAGATGCAAATGGAAAGGAAAAGTTGCAATGTTAAGTGTACATATTTTGTGGGGAAGACAAATAAGAACAAAGTCCCGCTTGCTCAGATGGACAGCTCTGTGTCTCCGCCTACAGGCCTCTGGGTGTGTGTGCACCAGGGGGAACCTGAAGTGGCCGCTTCTTCACAACCTCCGTTCCATAGACAGTTGCTTACCCCACCCCTTGTCACTGGAATAAAATCATTTGAAATATCTAACACCTAAAATTGCTAAAATGCACAGTGGACCTACGTAACAGCGATTTATGCCTATGAGGGCCTGCAGCCAAAATGAACAAGGAGAGAGCTGGGCTGCTGTCAGTGTTATTGTGGCTCATTGTCTATGCACCAACTGCAGTGCTACAGAGGCAGGTAATATTTATGACTTTCTGTTTGTTTGACGTCACTTTGGTACCTCAGCTCTGAGGTTTCCTTTGAGGAAGAGGGAGTGGAATGTCTGGAAGTTTTGACAGTGAATTTAACCTCCTCTCCTTAGACAGTTTAAGGGGCTACTCTCTAGAATGATCCCCTCTGACATTTAGATAACACTGGATTCTGTTCATCTCTTGCAGAGGAGCTTACCAGCGTGGACTCTGTCCAAATGCAGGAAACATGAGCAGAATCCCCAGCTTGCTTTCTCACACAGGACTCTGAGAAATACTCATCCTGTACATGCTCCCATTTAATGCCTTTTAATGGAACAAATTCGCCATTGGAAATATGCAGGAAGTTGATTTCTTATGTATTTTGCCATCTTTAACCAATCCCTGGACAGGTTTCCAAACTCTTATTGAAGAGAAATATTTGGATGAGATAGGGGAAGTGGAACTCAGGCTTCTCTTTGTATTCCTACTTGGGTAGAATCAAGGAAACCTAAATGGCCATAATGTTTTACCTTTACCCCTTGCTTTGGTTTGAATGTGTCCCCCTCAAAATTCATGTGTTGGAAACTTAACTCCCAATGCAGGAGTGTTGGGAGTTGGGACCTGATAAGAGGTGATTGGCTCTGCCCTCATGACTAGATTAATGTCATTATCATGGAAGCAGGTTAGTTATCATGACAGTGGGTTGTTATAAAGTGAGTTCAGCCCCTGGTGCCTCTCTCTGCCTTGAGCACTGGTTTTCACCTCTGCCTTCTGCTGTGGGATAACAAAGCATGAAGGCCTTCACCAGATGCTAGCGCCAGGCTCTTGGACTTCCCAGCCTTCGGAATCATAAGCAAAATAAACTTCTATTTTTTATAAATTACCTAGTCTGTAGTATTCTGTTATAGCAGCAGAGAACAGACTAAGACACTCACGAAACATATATAACAAACCAGCGTGTGTGTACATATGCGCACATGCACTCATACTGGAGGATACAGTGAGTGTTTGAGTTTTTGTGTCTTGTAGTTGTTGATGCAAGATGGCTTATTGGGTTGAAATTTGTCATCCATACTAAGTAATGTACCAACTGAAATTGAGCAAAGTATGGAGAAGAGTCTTAAAAATCTGAAAAAATGAGGCGAGCTTAAAATAATTTAATATGTGCAGCTCAGGGAAGCTGCTGTTTAGGAGAAGTGGGAATGTGCCTCTGCTTCAAGACTGTAAGTCTCCAAAGAGTAATTTGCAGGTACTAAGAAGGCACTACAAAGAAGGAAATGGGCAGAAAGGAACTGAAGTGTGTCTTAGTTTGCTCAGGCTTCCATAACAAAATATCACAGACTAAGTGGCTTAAACAATAGACATTTATTCTCTCATGTTCTGGAGGCTGGAAGTCCAAGATCAAAGTGCTGGCTGATTTGGTTTCTGGTGAGGGCTCCATTCTTGGCTCACAGATGGCTGCTTTCTTGCTGTGTTCTCACATAGTCTCCTCTTTGTGAGCAGAGAAGAAAAAGAAACAAAAAAATAGAAAAGAAAGAAAAATAAAGGAAAAAGAAAAAGAGAAGAAGAGCAAGAAGAAGAGCTCTGTTATCTCTTCTTTTAAGGACCCACCCTGATTTAATTAAGGTGAAATAACTGTATGACTTCATTTAACCTTAGTTACCTCCTTGTAAACCCTGTCTCCAAATACAGTCACATTGGGGATTAGGGTTTCAACTTATGAATTTGGTGGAGAAACAATTATTTCCATAGTAGAGTGGAAGCTATAGGCGGTAGAATGCCCTCCCAGGGAAACAACGGGGACAGTGATGCTATTCCTGAGGAATTAAAAGTGCATTGGGCTGGCCCAGTTCCACAATATGCTCTACGAAGGGCTTCCTTCCCTCCTGGCCCTTTGGAGATGTGAGGAAGGGACTGACAGACTAAACACTTTAGGTTGCTTGGGAGATACCGTCTGATAAAACTTTAATCTGGTAACCTTTCTCTCTCTCTTTCTCTTTCTATCTCTCTCTCTCTCTGTCTGGCTCTCCTAATGGAATACTAGTGTATTCTTATTAGTGAAGATAGAATTTGGTTAGAAAGGAAGGAAGAAAAAAAGGCAGGCAGGCAGGTATTGGAGCCAGAAGGACTGGGAGATCGCAACCACAATCTCCTGGGCAAAAGAAAGGGGAAATTAGAGGCAGTGCTTTCTCTTAGTCATGCGGGTAGTTACTGGCAATTTGTTCTGGCCAGCAGAACTTCTGATATCATGGCTATTGAATAATTTATCATCAAAGTTTAATGTGAAACCAGGTGACTAATAACTAAATCTAGGAACAGAAATAGAATCTTCATTTTTTCCGCCTGAAGAAACATTTTTTTTCTGTCATTTGATTTAAAGGCGAAAGGCTATTCACCATACCACTGAGAATTATAAAACCTTTATGAAATACTCATTACAGTGTTGAAATGAATGTGTGATAGAGAGGAAAGATGGGCTAATTTAAATCCTTACCCGACCCATCTTAATGAGGTAAAGACTCCTGTGAAAGCTATCATACTCAATGCAGTGAGATCACAGCATAGCCTATAAATATATATTTTAACCTCTTTCTAGGTTGAATGGAAACCAGGCAGTGGCCAATAGGGGATAGAAATAAACGTTCTTCTCTTACTGTGATCGTGTAGATCTGATGGGGTTTTCAAAATGGCACATGGGTCAGTGTTTCTTGGAGCCTGGACTAGCACTTCCTCCTGGCATCTTAAGAGAAACAGTCTCCAGGCTTGGTAGAAGTCCTTGGCTTTCTTGCTTAGAAATGTCAGAGGCCAATGAATATTTACATCCCCATCTCACCTTTACTCTGATTTGCTAATCTGATCCTTATCAAATCAGGCCAAAAGGAAAGCAGTTAGAAACTTGAACTTCCGTTGTTAGATAAGGACCAATCTCTACATTAAGAACTATACAGATATTTGTAAATTTCTCATTGGGACACAGAATTGGTACATATCTCCAGGTGATCCTGTTCTTTCAGCATGTATATTCTTCTCTTGTGTAGATATCAGTCGCTGTGATGGTCAGAAAGAGACAAAGAGAAACAAATTCATCAGTCTGTATTATATCACAGTAGAACACAAGGCTAGAAAGTAGGTTCAACCCTGTTGGAACCCAGCTGGTCTGCTGCCGTCACTGAGTTTCAGGGTCCCTGTCTGCATATCTGGAAAATAAGTTCATCTTTCCTAAAGACCTATCCAATCTTTCATTCTATAATCATAAGTAGGGTGATAAGATGTTATTTCATACTTAGAGGATGGGGGAATTTGAAGCCATGCATGGTTACGAAAGGCCCAGAGATGGAATCTCATCTCTGATTCAAGGCTTTGGTTTCTGGCTTCCTGCTGTGTTACTTCAATGAAACCAACCCTTTTAGGGCATATGTCCACACATATTGGCCTATTCAAAAATCCATTCTATGCTGGATGAGGTGGCTCACACCTGTAATCCCAGCACTCTGGGAGGCCAAGATGGGAGGATGGCTTGAGGCCAAGCATTTGAGACCAGCCTGGACAGCATAGTGAGATCCCATCTCTAAAAAAAATAGAAAAATTAGCTGGGCTTGGTGGCATGTGCCTGTACTCCCAGTTACTTGGGAGGCCAAGGTGGGAGAATTCCTTGAGCCCAAGAGGTTGAGGCTGCAGTGAGCTATGATCGTACCACTGTGCTCTAGCTTGGGTGACAGAGCAAGACCCTGTTGCTTACAAAAAAAAAAAAGAAGCAAAATGCCTTTCCAAATGATCCCATTGACTGGGCAGAAATGTTACATTGTTAAAATATTTTGTGCCAGCTGTGGTGGCTCATGCCTGTAATCCCAACACTTTGGGAGGCTGAGGCGGGTGGCTCACCTGAGGTCAGGAGTTTGAGACCAGCCTGGCCAACATGATGAAACCTTGTCTCTACTAAAAATACAAAAAAAATTAGCTGGGTGTGGTGGTGGGCGCCTGTAATCCCAGCTACTTGGGAGGCTGAAGCAGGAGTTTGAGACCAGCCTATGCAAAATGGCGAAACCCCTTCTCTACTAAAAATACAAATTAGCCGGGTATAGTGGCGCATGCCTATAGTTCTAGCTACTTGGTAGGCTGAAGCAGGAGAATCACTTGAACCCAGGAGGTGGAGGTTGCAGTGAGCCGAGATCACGCTATTGCACTCCAGCCTGGGCAACAAAAGCGAAACTCTCTCTCAAACAAATAATAATAATAATAATAATTTTGCACAGTCTTCTCCATGAGATTTATACTCCTAGAGAGCAGAGATAATGACAAGCCTATAAGTCAATGTAGTATTGTTTTATTTAGTGCCTGCCTATTACCTAAAGAGTTTGAAGCAGTTTACACTAAAAACATAAGAAGAATAATCTTGAAAACCCATTAAGAAAATTTGGGCAGAGAAGTCTCTGGGAAGCATCCCAAAACTAATGGCTACTGAAAATAAACCTCTCTAAACCCCTCTCTGTCTTTCTCTCTCCTTTCTTTTTCTTTCTGCTTCCCTTCTTGATTGTATTGTGTTTTCTCAATTAATTATTTTCTCTTTTTCATGCCTTCTTTTTCTTCCTATTTGGTTTCAGACAAAATGAGCCAGGTTTCTGAAACCTGAAGCCAAAAGCATCTGTGTTAGTCTGTTCTCACACTTCTATAAAGAACTACCTGAGACTGGGTAATTTATGAAGAAAAGAGGTTTAATGAACTCACAGTTCCACAGGTTGGACAGGAAGCATGGCTGGGAAGGCCTCAGGAAGCTTACAATCATGGCAGAAGGTGAAGGAGAAGCAAGCACCTTCTTCACATGGCAGAGCAGGAAGAGGAGAGAGTGAAGGGGGAAGGACTACACGCTTTTAAACCATCAGATCTCATGAGAACTTACTATCAACAGAACAGCAAGGGGGAAATCCGCCCCCATTATCTAATCACCTCCCACAAGGTCCCTCCCCTAATATTGAGAATTACAATTCAATATGAGATTTGGGTGGGGACACAGAGCCAAATCATATCAGCATCCTAATGGATACATCATTTGATTTTCGTGGCATGACATTAAGTATGAACTATTATCACCCCCATTTTACAAATGAAGAAACTGAGGCACAGAGGGGTTGAAGATGAAGACTTGCCTAAAATCAAATGGTAAATGGTGGAGTGAGGATTTTGATGAAGATAGTCTGAATCCAGTAGCTACATCATTAACTATTATAATATATACTGCCAGGTATGAAGTCAGATTTTAAACCAGGTCTGTTTAACTGAAACTCCATTGATCTTGACTATTAAACTATGCTCCCTGTGATGAAAATGATGATGATCATAACAATGGCAATAACAGTAATAATTATAGCTGACATTTACTGAGCTTTTATAGTGTGTCAGCATTAGTCTAAATATTTTTTAAAAATCAACTGATTAAATTTTCACAAAAAGTCTGTGAGTCAGGTACTACTGTTATCCACATTTTAGAAATATTTATTTCTATTCATATTCACAAATTGAGGTGTAGGTCATGTATTTTAAAAAAATTCTAGTTAAGACATAATTCACATACCATATATCTTATCTTGTTAATCATTTCAATTATTATTTGATTAAGAAATAATACACATCGCCATAAAATTTACAACTGTATACTTTGTACAATTCAGTGATTTTTGTATGTCCACTATGTTGCACAGCCATCACCACTGTCTAATTTTAGAACATTTTCATCACCCCTAAAAGAAACGCTGTATCCATTAGCAGTCACCCTCCACTCCTTCCTCCCCGCAGGCCTTGGCAACCACTAATCTACTTTCTGTCTCTATGGATTTATCTGTTCTGGACATTTCATATAAATGAAATCATACAATATGTGACCTTTTGTGTCCAGCTTTTTTCACACAGAACAGAGAAAAACAGCTACCATTTATTGGTTGCTATGACTACTATGTCCTACGCACTGTTATTGAGAGCTTTGTGTGCCTTATCTTTAATCCTCCCAATAACCCTGTGACAGAGTAGAACTATCATCTTCATTTTAATGAGGAGACCGAGGCACAGAGCTGTTCAGTAACTTGCATAAAGAGCAGCAGCGCATACATGGCAGAGTTAAAATGCACATCCAGGTCTGTCTGTATCCAAATCCCACACCCTTTACATTCCATCTCTCTGCCTCAGTGTTACATGGATGTGGGCTACTAATGTGGTGGCATTGCAGCCAGGGCAAAGGAGTTGAGTCAACCACGTGGTGCTGAGAAACACAGCCCTAAGATCTCCTGGACTTGGTGTATCTTAGTGGGGTGGGGGCTGGGGATGCCCCATCTCAAGCCTGTACTCCTGACCCCAGCAAATTTGCCTGCTGAGGTCCTGCTTGCTTACTTCTTCCTGCAGCTTCCTGGAGGCCCTAGCTGCAGTCTTTGGTTTTACTCAATTTGGATGTGTAGGTTACAGAGCTTGTATCGTGGAGCGTCTGTATTTCTTCATCTGGCTTTGTTTACATATGGAAACATGACAAAGCAAGTCAAGCTTTCTATGAGGGGAAGGACAAAAATTCACTGACCTTATTCAAGTATTCCCCCAAAGTCTGCAGCTCAGGCACATTTCCATCTGGGGCCCATTGAATAGCATCAGCTGCCCTTCTCTGGATGGGCACCCGAGGATGACAGCTCATATTTGCTTCCACAAGAGGAGGTTTTGGGGTTGCCCAACGGTTTGTTGCACAGAGAGCCATTTATGCTGTTGACTTAAGTTGATACTTTCTCCCAGTGTTAAGCTCTTCAAGGTGTGGCCTGTGAGATCTGGGGGAATGAACTATTTTGCAAAGAAAGGATTATGCCTGATTGATAAAGCTGATATTTGCACCATGTGGTGGTGATGAGTATTCTTTGATGGCATTGGAGGATTTTATGTAACAGAAAATAAATATTTCAATGAGTTGAGTCCTAGAACGTTAGATCTGGAAGTGATCCTCAAGACTGAGTATTCAGCCCTTCTTTTTAGAGACAAATAAATTTACCAAGTCTGAGGGAGGAGTGTGGCACAGTGCAGGAATGCATGTGGTATCCATGGGCATCAATGAGAGAATGTACTGGGATCATTGCGCTCTGGTCATTTTACCCACTGAAGCCTTGGCTCCAGTGACCCCTGAATTTCAGTGACACACAAACATATCAGGATGCCTCACAGATGACAGCTGGTGCTTGTCGTATCATAGACTTCCGGCCCTCAGTGCTGCTTTGTCACTGGCTTTCCTGGGCAAAAATGTGCCCGCTGCAGGGTGGACCCTAGTCACTACCAAGAACGCTGATGACGATGATGATGATGATGATGATGATGATGATGACATCATCTCAGAAAACCCAGAGAGTGATGTACAGCAGTGGGTCCCCAACCTTTTTTACACCAGGGACGGGTTTTGTGGAAGACATTTTTTCCATGTATGGGGCAAGGATGGAGGATGGTTTGGGGATGAAGGATGGTTTGGGGATGAAACTGTTCCACCTCAGCTCATCAGGCATTAGTTAGATTCTCATAAGGAGCAGGCAACCTAGATCCCTCACATGCACAGTTCACAATAGCGTTCGTGCTCCTGTGAAAATCGAATGCCTCCACTGATCTGACAGGAGGCGGAGCTCAGGCGGTAATGCTTGCTTGTCCGCTGCTCACCTCCTGCTGTGCAGCCTGGTCCCTAACAGGCCAAGAACTACTGGTCTGGGGCCCCGGGAATTGGGGACCCCTGATGTAAAGGACTTATGTGTGCTCTGGTGATTTGTGAGGATGCTTTGAGGACCAGACTGTCTCCAGCTGCTATTCCTCCTCAAAGTCACCTGGTTGATATGCTCCCTTCTCCCTCTGAAGGACCTAGGGTAGCCTAACAGGGAGAGGAGACAGTGAAGGCCCACAGAACAGGACCAAAATACCCAGCAGTACAATTAGCTGTCTCCACAGACCAGTCCAAGATCTCTTTTATTTATATATTGTACAAACGCAGATGTTTTACATTTTATTTAATAATTGTTTTAGAGACAGGGTTTCACTATGTCACTCAGGCTGGAGTACAGTGCTGTGATCATAGCTCACTGTAGCCACAGCTTCCCAAGTAGCTGGGACTACAGACATGTGCCACCACGCCTGGATAATTTTTTAAATTAATTTTTTTTTGTAGAGATGACGTCTTGCTATGTTGTTCAGGCTGGTGTTGAACTCCTGGTCTTAAGTGATCCTCCACCTCAGACTCCCAAAGTGCTGGGATTACTGGTGTGAGACATTGCACCTGGCCCAAAAGCAGACGTTTATACTAATAGATATGGACAATGAATAATTAAGTGGTGATTTCCATGCTCTATAAAGATGGCAGAGAAATGGATACTACTTTTCTAAAAATAGTACCTGCCAAAAGAGTTTGTTTCAATAATTTGGAAAATGCAGGTCCAAACGGCTCATTCTTTCAGATTGCTGAACTGATTTGCTGTTATTGCGGCTACAGGCCTCTAAGAGTCACTGTTGAGCTCTCAGAGGAATGTAGAAGCTGACAGGGAAGAGAAGGTCTAGAAAAAAACCTTATCTTATATAACCAGAAAATATTTATCAAAAGTAAGGCATTAATCTCGATACAATATTATTAACCAAACCATAAAAGTTATTCAGATTTCATCAGTTTTTCCAGGATCCATTCAGGATTCCATATGGTATTTGTCGTTTTAGTCATGTCATGTCTCCAGTCTGTGACAGCTCCTCGGTCTTTTCTTGTTTTCCATGACCTTGACATTTTAGTGGTCAGGTGTTTTGTAGGCAGTCCCTCAATTTGAGTTTGTATAATGGTCTGTCATGATTAGAATGAAATAGAAATTTCTCATGATAAGACTGAAGTAGGTTTAAGTTAGTGGAGCCGTCTTGGGGCTAAATTTAAGAAAGGGATAAGTTAATTTTCTCTGTCCTGCTGCATCCTCCGGCATCCTGCCCTGTCTCCATCTTCAGTTCACTTATCTCTGCCCTCAGTGGCCAAGCCTTAATAAACACTTATGCTTGCTCTGTGTCCAAACCAATGATAAGTGCTTGGGGCAATGCAGATGGAAGGTATCTGCCTCCATTCTTCTTTCTCTTCTTTCTTTCCATTTCTTTTCTTTCTGCCCCTTTCTTTCTTGCTTTCTTTCTTGCTTGCTTTCTTTTTCTTCTTTCTTTCTTTCTTTCTTTCTTTCTTTCTTTCTTTCTTTCTTTCTTTCTTTCTTTCTTTCTCTGTTTCTCTCTCTGTCTCTCCTTCTCTCTGTTTCTCTCTTTCTCCTTCTCTGTTTCTCTCTCTTTCCTTCTCTCTCTCTCTCCCTCTCTCTCTCTGTCTCTCTCCTCCTCTCTCTCTCCTTCTCTCTGTCTCAACAGGTGTCCTCAAACTCTAGGAATGAATTCCAATATCCTACATTGTGACCAGAAGGAGGCCCCACAGTACTCCTTCTGAAAGGGTTTGAGCAGAGGGCAGTCAGTCCTGCAGCTGTAATTCATCATTACATCGCTCATTGTGTGAAAAGCAGTAATGTCCCATTAGCAAAGTATTAAATCTGAAATGTTTGTACTGAATTCTGGAGAAACTTCCTGAGGTCACCTTCTCAACTGGGTGGTGTGATGTTTCATCTCAGTGGTCCTGATTTTTCTTACTTTTGGTGGAAGGGGGAATAGTAACTTAGTTTTCTGGAGTTTCCAGAGGGATGGGAAATATTATGAAATCAACAACGTTGTAGCTCAGTACATGATCCTTTCAATTTACACCAATGGCTAAGATTTATTATCCTTTTTCTGATAAAAGTTTGGGGCTTTTAATCATAGCTCCATTGAACATCAAGTTTGGAGGAAGATGTTGTTCACAGTTGTGTCATTTTATGTATGAAATCACTGAGGCCAGAGAGGGAAAAACAACAAATTACTCAATCAATGAAATCGATATTGCTCGTTTTCTGTGTGCTCAGTTCTGTACTGGCTGGTAGACAGGTATATAGGTTTATAGGACATTGTGCCTATCTGTAAAAATCTTCAAGATCTAGCATGGGGGTGTTTACTATTCTGTTTAAGGTGAGCAAGAGCAAGGCAGCAGTTATGGCATTGATGCTAAGTATCATATGAATTCATAGACAAGTCCAACAAAAGTTTGGAAAGGCCTTAAAGAGGGGTAGAAATTGAGCTGGATCTTTCACAATTGACAGGATTAGAGAGAGGAAAAAGCCAGACAGTGGAAGCCTCCAAAAACCAAACAGAAAAGGTTGAAAGATTTGAAGCAAGAGTGCCATGAGGGGACCACTGTGGTTTTTTTTTTTTTTTCTTGTTTGTTTTTGAGACAGGCTATCATTCTATAGCCTTGCTGGAGTGTAGTGGTGCGATCACAGCTCACTGCAATCTTGACCTACCCAGGGCTCAGTCTCCCAAGTAGCTGGGACTGTAGGTGCATGCCACCATGCCCAGCTAATTTTTCCTATTTTTTTTTGTAGCGACAGGGTCTCACTGTGTTGCTTAGGCTGTCCTTGAACTCCTGGGCTCAAGTGACTCCCCTACTTTGGCTTCCCAAAATGTTGGGATTACAGGCATGAGCCACCATGCCCAGGTGAGGGGAGTAGTGTTTACAGAAACTTAATCTAACTGAGATGTGCAGTGGGATCAGCTGTTTCCAGTGGGAGAGTCATTGCCAGGCAAGTGTGACATTTATTCTGTGCCTCTCAGGGGCAGCACCAAAGCACTGTGGTCCACTAGTGAAACTAGAAATCAGATAGGAAAGGAAAATTCTGCTATATTGAGGCAGCAGGAGAGACTTTTTGGAGTAAATGTATCCTTGAGTGTTCCTTAAATTTTAATGGAAAAAGTACATTGGTTAACATTTTTAAAGTGCTTTTTATGTGCTAGCCATTGGTATGTGCCTATTGGTTCACGTAATCTCTCTTATACAGAGGAGGAAACTGAGGCTTGTAAAATAAGTCCCTCCGCTTAAATCATAAGGCCAGAAGATAGCAAAGTAAAGTTTCCTAAATAGACCTGTCTGATTTCAGAGTCCCTATCTCCTGACATCCTACATATTGCGGCATTATTTTTTCTATGTTAGAGCTGGAGGAAATTCTAGTCCAAACTCTTGTTTTAATGAAGAGCAGGTCGAAGGCCAAACAATCAGAGTGGTGCACCTAATCCTTGATCATTTTGTGCTTCTTCAAAATGTTGGTGCCTCTGACATCAGGCATCTGGATGCTGGGGATGGAGTATCTGGTCCTGATGTCACAGAGTAACTTAGGGGAACAAACCCTCTCTAAAAGAGTTCAGGCTTTAGACTTAGCTGACTAACATAGGGGTCCCCATATTATTCAGTGGCTCTTTCCCCTCCAGGTATGACTTGAGATCTGGTTCTGGAAAAGACTGAAAGGGGGGGCGTTCTTGGCAGGAACCCAAGCTGGGCAGTCATTGGTGGGGATGGGGGAATAGATGTTATCCCACCTTCATATTTTGATTCCTGTGACTCTGAAGGCTTTTCTGTTTGGACAAATATATCATCTAACATGGCCACTGTGTGTCCTTGGGCAAATTGCTTGCTTTTTCTGAATGTCAGCCTTTTCCTTTGTAGAGTGAGAATAGTGATCATACCTACATTTTTAGGGTTGTGGGTGTGAGAATGGAACGGCTTTGGTTAAGTGTACAAAGTAGACACTCAGTGAATGTTAGTTCCCTGAAATACCTTGGTAGGAAAGGCAGTGAGTGGGTGGTAAAATGGCAAGATCCCTTATTTGAAATTAGACAACATTGATGATGCATTTAGGATCATCAAACTTGGGTGTGTGGTCTTGGGCAAAGCAGATAAGTTCTGGCTGTAGTCTCACCTGAAAAACAAAGAAGCTCATTCTAAATGGAGCACATGCTAATCATTAAGAAACTAAATGGTATGCAAAGTTATGGAGAAGGAGAAGCAGATAAAAAAGGGAGGGGAGAAGGGAATTGTCAAGAAATCCACTTTGCTTTTTTACATCTCACATATTTGCCAAAAGCCCCTGCTTTCATGGAGGCATGAGTCTAATAAAAACATAACTGTTGTCTCTAAGGTTAGTTACTGTAAAAACACACACACACACACAAACAAAAAACCTATAACTGCAAACTACAGGTAGTTTTAGAGAGACTTAACCATAACAGTAATGGTAAAATAAATTTACCATTTATTGAATGTGTGCTATGACCAATAACCAAGCTGGATGCTTTACACACAGTATGTCCATTTTTCCTAGCAATCCTGCAAGGTGAGAATTACTGAAAACAATTTACAGGTGAGGACACCAAGTTTTCAGACATGTTAAGCTAATCTCCTGCAGAGAAAAGTGATGGAGATGGGATTCCAACTCAGGTTTCTTGAGCTTCAAATGAGTTGCTCTTTCCCTTATGCCAAGATGTTTTTCATGTGTATCAAGTGCTAATCTTTAAAGCTGGTCTGATGAAGAGGCTCCCTTTATTTTCAGAAGCTGTAGCCAGGTCATAAAGCCTTCCTAGTGTTCCTTTTTAGGGTTTTTTTTTTTCAGAAATATACAAAGAAGTCAGCCATTGCTTTCAATGACAGCCTGTTTAGGAGCCACATTGTATCTGACCCTTGGGTTCCCTACCTTATTCACCACGTATGACTCCAAACATAACTGAATGGTTCCTGAAATGAAAATTCACACTGAAAAGACATACCTTTGCTGCAATTGTAAATATTTGGAAAAATTATGCTTTGCAATTTGAAGGCAGTTTCAAAAAGAGGTGTTCCAGAAATGCCTTTAGTACTGGCAACACCATTGAGATCATAAGATGACTGCTTTAGAAATGAACAAACCCATCTGGAAGTTGAAGTATTGACATGGAGACTAAAAACAACAAGATATAATTCCTCTCCATCTCCCACCCCAACCAAGGTATTCCATGTCTGTAAGATGAGTGGGCTGTAAATTTGTGTGTGTGTATATGGGGTCCCCCAACATAATAGACCACAGGAGACTGGGAGAGAGATGTGGAGTTTCCCCTTAATCTTCTAGTACCTGAGTTCCTTGCCCTACACCAAGATAATGGTTTTTATATGCAGAGTCTTGATTTTTTGCCTTATGAAATCTAGTTGTGAACCTCCAGCTGCTGCTCTGGTTGATATGGAAATGGAGGGTGGGAAGATACAGCCCTAGCCACACAGAATCTCTCTAGCTGTAGGCAATAGACCTGAAGGGGGCCCAGAACACTCCTGTAGGACACAGTTTAAAAACCACTACTGAGGCCGGCCATGGTAGTTCATGCCTGTAATCCCAGTACTTTGGGAGGCCAAGGCAGGAGGATTGCTTGAGCTCAGGAGTTTGAGATCAGCCTGGCCAACGTGGTGAGACCCTATCTCTAAAAAAAAAAAAAATAAAATAAAAAAATAAAAAATTAGCCAGGTTTGGTGGCATGTTCCTGTGGTCCCAGCTACTTGGGAGGCTGAGGTGGGAGGATTGCTTGAGCCTGGGAGTTTGAGACTGCAGTGAGCTATGATCATACCACTATACCCCATCCTGGGTGACAGACCGAGACCTTGTCTCTAAAACAAAAACAAAACAAAATGAAACAAACAAAAAACACTGCTGAGGTAATTCATGGGGTTTCTTGGTGATTTTTTTTTCCATGAAGGAATCCCATATACCAGTTCCTACATTGTTGGGCCTTCGTTTCCTCACCTAAAAAAGAAGAATCTCTCAAGTCTCCTCAAATTCTAATGATTGGGAATTCTAATGTGGTCTAATAATAACCAGGACTAGGCAGTGAAAATGCGAAACCTTTGCTGACAGACCTTACCATACAAGGCTTTAGCTCACTCGTAATGGGGACTGAGGGCACAAGCTCTGTGGGGCTGAAATGCACCAGCCCTCCTGCTGAGTCCCTTCCTCCCCATGGCTTCTAATGGTTAATGGACAGCTGACTCCATGATACACAGATTTCTCCAGCAAGTCTTCTGTCGTGTTTTTACTGCCTTGGAATTGTGGAATTGCTCAACCGATGCGCATGTGGCTCATTTCACTCATTCACAACAAAAATGCAACTCCTGCCAAGTCAACAGAATGCATTAAATACACTCAAATTATACAACACATCCAACAAGTATTTGCCAAACACAATTTAATGCTCAGGAGGTGGCTGATCCAAGAGAAGAAAAACCAAAGCTCTTCAAAGATAATATATAATACATCTTCATTAAAAGAGAAGATAAAAAATAGAAAAATGGACTAAGGACACAGACAGTTCACCAAGTACAAATAGTTATTGTTTAGTCTTAAAAAAATTAATCTTCCAGGACATCCAGCCAATACAAATAGTTATTATGTAAAAGTAGGGGTCTGCATTGTGACCTCTATCTTGTTATATGATCTGGAGCAAGTTACACTGTCTGGCGCCAGTTTCTTCCTTAAAATGTCCAGGTTTGGCTAGATAAGCCTTAAGGTCCGAGTTCTAAAATTCTCTTGGTCTCTTTTTTGTATTAAACACAGAAGAATACAAAAAGACACCCCTTAGAAAAAGTAACATACGGCATAGGTCCTGCTCCTGAAGAAGGATGCAGAATCTGATTGAAAGGCAGGTTGGGGCTACATCGTGAATGGCCTTGAAGGACAATTAAAGATGTGTGGACATCATCTCATTGCCAAAAGGAATCACTGAAAATTTTAGATCAGGGCAGTAGTGCTGAGAAAAGTTTGAGATAATACAAAAATAAATCCCTAGGAAGAAAGGATAATAGAATGAGGACAGTATGGAAGGAGTCAGAGAGGTCTTCTTGGCAGACTCTAAAAGATTTGAACTGTACCCCTTCTGTTTCCACAGATGCAATTGTTTGATTTTGTTTTTAATAATGTAGCATTGAATACCATCATTTACAAGTTTTTACTTTTTTTCTGCTTTGTTTTTCCTTCATATGATTTACGAGTTTTTAGTTGAAAAAGTAAAATACAGAGAAAGATAGAAAATTCAGTTTCCTCCTTCTCACATTTTTTTGGATAAATTATATATTTGACATTTTAAATGTCTTCTCAGAGAAGAGGAGCCATGCGGTATCAGCCTGCTGGCATTGCTGTCCTTAGGGAAGTAGGGACTTTGGAGACAGAATGCTCAGCTCATTTATGGAAATCAATTGATTGAAGGATAGAATAAAGTGATCTTCTCAACATTGATTTAATATGAACATGTTTTATTGACAGCTTCTAAAACAAAGTCTGGCTCCACTCCTTACCAAACTATTCACCCTCTCTACGCCTCCATTTTCTTATCTGTAAAGTTGAGCTACTAAGAGTACCTACCTCATAGAGTTATGAGGATTAAACAATGTAATGTTTTTAAAGTAGGAGTTTTCATTATTTAATAAATCCTGAGGGGAAAACAGTTTCACTGTTTAGAAGAAAAATAATAAATGCAATATTTTAAGTATTTTAAGATTGCATTTCATACTTTATACCAAAATAAATTCTAGATGAATAAAAAAGGGACATATTTGAAAAGATAGTTAATATATAATACATCCTCATTAAAAAAGAAGATAAAGAACAGAAAAATGGGCTAAGGACACAGACAGTTAACTGAGTACAAATAGTTATTATGGAAACTATAGCCCTTTAACTTAGGAGTTTCACTTCAAAGAAAATACAGATGCACAAGGATGTACTCATAAGGATTTCATTCTAAAATATGAACAGAATTACATGTAGAACTATAGATGAGTTTTAAAAATTTCTGTTCTGTGTGTTTTTTACTTTTTAATTCTTGTGGGTATATAATAGGTGTATATATTTATGGGGTACAAGAGATATTTTACACATAGGCATGCAATGTGTAGAAAATTGGCTATCCATTCTCTCAAGCATTTGTCCTTTGTGTTGCAAACAATCCAGTTATACTCTTTTAGATATTTTAAAATATACAATTAAATTATTTTGACTATAGTCACCCTGTTGTGCTATCAAATACTAGGTCTTACTCTTTCTAACTAGTTTTTTTGGTACTCATTAACCATCCTCATTTTTCCCTCAACCCCCCACTACCCTTCCCAGCCTCTGGTAACCATCTTCCTATTCTCTATGTCCTTGAGTTCAATTGTTTTGATTTTTAGATCCCACAAATAAGTGAGAACATGTGATGTTTGTCTTTCTGTGCCTGGCTTATTTCACTTAACATAATGACCTCCAGTTCCATCCATGTTGTTGCAAATGGCAGGATCTCATTCTTTTTCATGGCTAAATAGTACTCCACTGTGTATAAGTACTATGTTTTCTTTTCTTTTTAAAATTAAGTTAAATTAAATTTTAAATTTTGGGATATATGTGCAGGATGTGCAGGTTTGTTACATTGGTAAACATGTGCCATGGTGGTTTGCTGCACCTACAAATCCATCACCTAGGTATTAAGTCCAGCATGCTTTAGCTATTTTTCTTGATGCTCTCCCTTTCCCCATCCCCCTACAGGCCCTAGTGTGTGTTGTACCTCTCCGTGCCCATGCATTCTCATTGTTTAGCTCCCACTTATAAGTGAGAACACGCAACTTTTGGTTTTCTGTTCCTGTGTTAGTTTGCTGAGGAAAATGACTTCCAGCTCCACCCATGTCCCTGCAAAGGACATGATCTCATTCCTTTTTATGGCTGCATAGTATTCCATGGTGTATATGTACCACTATGGTACATTTTTATAATCCAGTCTATCATTGATGGGCATTTGGGTTGATTCTATGTCTTTGCTATTGTGAATAGTGCTGCAATGAATATATGCATGCATGTATCTTTATAATATTGTAATATCATAAAGATTATAATAGTAGAATGATTTCTATTCCTTTGGGTATATACCCAGTAATGAAATTGCTGGGTCAAATGGTATTTCTGGTTCTAGGTCTTTGAGAAATCACCACACTGTCTTTCAAAATGGTTGAACTAATTTATATTCCCACCAACAGTGTAAAAGCATTCTTACTTCTCCACAGCCTCGCCAGTATCTGTGATTTCTTGACTTTTTAATAATCGCCATTCTGACTGGTGTGAGATGGTATCTCATTGTGGTTTTGATTTGTATTTCTCTAATGATCAGTGATGTTGAGCTTTTTTTCATATGTTTGTTGGACACATAAATGTCTTCTTTTGAGAAGTGGCTGTTCATATCTTTTGTCCACTTTTTAATGGGGTTGGTTTTTTCTTATAAATTTGTTTAAGTTCCTCGTAGATTCTGGATATTAGACCTTTGTCAGATAGATAGGTTGCAAAAATTTTCTTCCATTCCGTAGGCTGTCTGTTCACTTTGATGTAGTTTCTTTTCCTATGCAGAAGCTCTTTAGTTTAATTAGATCTCATTTGTCAATGTTTGCTTTTGTTGCAATTGCGTTTGATGTTTTTGTCATGAAGTCTTTGCCTGTGTTTATGTCCTCAATAGCATTGCCTAGATTTTCTTCTAGGGTTTTTATAATTTGGGGTAGTACTACGTTTTCTTTATCCATTCATCTGTTGATGGACATTTAAGTTGGTTCCAAATTTTGGCTACTGTGAACAGTGCTGCAACAAACATAGGAATGCTGATATCTTTTTGACTTACTGATTTCCTTTGTTTGAGGTATATACCCAGCAGTAGGATTGCTGGATCATACGGTAGCTCTATTTTTGTTTTTTTCCAGGAACATCTAAACTGTTCTCCATAGTGGTTGTACTAGTTTATAATCCCACCAACAGTGTACAAAGGTTCCCTTTTCTCCACGTCCTTGCCAGCATTTGTTATTGTCTTTTGGCTATCAGCCATTTTAACTGGGGTGAGACGATATTTCATTGTAGTTTTCATTTGCAGTTCTCTGATGACCAATGATGTTGAGGACCTTTTCATACACCTCCTTGCCATTTGTGTCTTCTTTTGAGAAATGACTGTTCAAATCTTTTGGCATTTTTTGATTGGATTAGTATATTTTTTCCTATATACTTGTTTGAGAACCTTATATATTCTGGTTATTAATCCCCTGTCAGATGGGTAGTTTGCAAATATTTTCCCCCATTCTATGGGTTGTCTCTTCACTTTGTTGATTGTTTCCTTTGCTCTGCAAAAGCTTAACTTGATGTGATGCCATTTGTCTATTTTTGCTTTGGTTGCCTGTACCTGTGGGGTATTACTCAAGAAATCTGTGCCCAGACCAATGTCCTGGAGATTTTCCCCAGTGTTTTCTTGTAGTAGTTTCATAGTTTGAGGTCTTAGATTTAAATCTTTAATCTATTTTGATTTGATTTTTGTATATGGTGAGAGACACGGGTCTAGTTTATCCTTCTGCCTATGGATATCCAGTTTTCCCAGCACCATTTATTGAAGACTGTCTTTTCCTCAATGTATGTTCTTGGCACCTTTGTCAAAAATTAGTTAGTTGTAAGTGTGTGGATTTGTTTCTGGGTTCTGTATGCTGTTCTATTGGGCTACGCATCTGTTTCTATGCCAGTACTATAGTGTTTTAGTTACTATAGCTCTGTAGTATAATTTGAAGTCAGGTAATATGATTCCTCCAATTTTGTTCTTTTTGCTTAGGATAACTTTGGCTATTCTGGGTCTTTTGTGGTTCTATATAAATTTTAGGGCTGTTTTTTCTATTTCTGTTAAGAATGTCATTGGTATTTTGACAGGGATTGCATTAAATCTGTAGATTGCTTTGGGTAGTATGGACATTTTAACAATGTTTATTCCTCCAATCCATGAACATGGAATATCTTTACATTTTGTGATGTTCTATTCAATTTCTTTCATCAGTGTTTTATAGTTTTCATTGTAGAGATCTTTCACTTCTTTGATTAAGTTAATTTCTCGATATTTAACTTTATTTGTGGCTATGATTACTTTCTTCATGTCTTTTTCAGATTGTTCACTGTTGGCATTTATAAGTGCTACTGATTTTTGTTATTTATTTACTAGTTATTTTGTGGTCTTCTCTTTCTTCTTTCCTTCTTATCTTTCTTTTAATGAAGGTGATTTTTTCTGGTGGTATGATTTAATTTCTTGCTTTTTTGGTATCCGTTGTATGTTTTCTTATTTGAGGTTACCATGAAGCTTGCAAATACTATGTTATAACACATTATTTTATTTTATTTTTAATTACTTACTTACTTAATTAATTTATTATTATACTTTAAGTTCTAGGGTACATGTGCACAACGTGCAGGTTTGTTACATATGTATACATGAGCCATGTTGGTGTGCTGCACCCATTAACGCATCATTCACATTAGGTATATCTCCTAATGCTATCCCTGCCCCCTCCTCCCTCCCCACAATAAGACCCGGTATGTGATGTTCCCCTTCCTGTGTCCAGGTGATCTCATTGTTCAATTCCCACCTATGAGTGAGAACATGCGGTGTTTGGTTTTCTGTTCTTGCGATAGTTTGCTGAGAAGGAAGGTTTCCAGCTGCATCCATGTCCCTACAAAGGACACAAACTCATCCTTTTTTTATGGCTGCATAGTATTCCATGGTGTATATGTGCCACATTTTCTTTGTTTTTGTTTTTTTTGGGGGGGGATGGAGTCTCGCTCTGTCACCCAGACTGGAGTGCAGTGGCGCAATCTCGGCTCACTGCAAGCTCCGCCTCCCGGGTTCACGCCATTCTCCTGCCTCAGCCTCCCGAGTAGCTGGGACTATAGGCGCCCGCCACCACGCCCAGCTAATTTTTTTTTTGTATTTTTAGTAGAGACGGGGTTTCACCGTGTTAGCCAGGGTGGTCTGGATCTCCTGACCTCATGATCCGCCTGCCTTGGCCTTCCAAAGTGCTGGGATTACAGGCGTGAGCTACTGCGCCTGGCCATATGCCACATTTTCTTAATCCAGTCTGTCACTGATGGACATTTGGATTGATTCCAAGTCTTTGCTATTGTGAATAGTGCCGCAATAAACATATGTGTGCATGTGTCTTTATAGCAGCATAACTTATAATCCTTTGGGTATATCCCCAGTAATGGGATGGCTGGGTCGAATGGTATTTCTAGTTCTAGATCCTTGAGGAATCGCCACACTGTTTTCCACAATGGTTGAACTAGTTTACAGTCCCATCAACAGTGTAAAAGTGTTCCTATTTCTCCACATCCTCTCCAGCACCTGTTGTTTCCTGACTTTTTAATGATTGCCATTCTAACTGGTATGAGATGTTATCCCATTGTGGTTTTGATTTGCATTTCTCTGATGGGGAGTGATGATGAGCATTTTTTCATGTGCCTGTTGGCTATATGAATGTCTTCTTTAGAGAAGTGTCTGTTCATATGCTTTGCCCACTTTTTGATGGGGTTGTTTGTTTTTTTTCTTGTAAATTTGATTGAGTTCTTTATAGGCTCTGGATATTAACCCTTTGTCAGATGAGTAGATTGCAAAAATTTTCTCCCATTCTGTAGGTTGCCTGTTCACTCTGATGGTAGTTTCTTTTGCTGTGTAGAAGCTCTTTAGTTTAATTAGATCCCATTTGTCAATTTTGGCTTTTGTTGCCGTTGCTTTTGGTGTTTTAAACATGAAGTCCTTACCCATGCCTATGTCCTGAATGGTATTACCTAGGTTTTCTTTTAGGGTTTTTATGGTTTTAGGTCTAACATTTAAGTCTCTAATCCATCTTGAATTAATTTTCGTATAAGGAGTAAGGAAAGGATCCAGTTTCAGCTTTCTACTTATGGGTAGCCAATTTTCCCAGCACCATTTATTAAATAGGGAATCCTTTCCCCATTTCTTGTTTTTGTCAGGTTTATCAAAGATCAGATGGCTGTAGATGTGTTAACCCATTATTTTAAATGGATGACAACTTAACACTGATTGCATAAACAAAGAAACAAACATGCAAAAACAAAAGTAATAAAAACTCTACACTTAAGTTTTTTTCTCCTGCTTTTTAAACTTTTTGTTGTTTCTCTTATGTCTTACTGTCCTGTCGATGTCTTGAAAAGTTGTTGTAGTTATTATTTTTGATTGGTTCATTTAGTCCTTCTACTCACAGTAAGAGCAGTTTATGCATTACAATTACAGAGTTATAATATTCTATGTTTTTTTGTATGTTTACTATTACCAGTGAGTTCTGTACCTTCAGATGATTTCTTCTTGTTCAAGTAACATCATTTTCTTTCAGATTAAAGAACTCCCAAGCATTTCTGGTAGGTACAGGTCTGATGTTGATGAAATTCCTCAGCTTTTTTTTGTCTGGGAAGGTCTTTATTTTTCTTTCATACTTGAAGAATATTTTTGCTGGATATACTGTTCTAGGATAAAATTTTTTTTCCTTCAGCACTTTAAATATGTTATGCCATTCTCTCTTGGCCTGTAAGATTTCCACTGAAAAGTCTGCTGCCAGATGTATTGGAGCTCTATTGTATATTATTTGTTTCTTTTCTCCTCCTGCTTTTAGATCCCTTTTTTATCCTTGACCTTTGGGAGTTTGATTAGTAAATGCCTTGAGGTAGTCTTTGGATTAAATCTGCCTGGTGTTTTATAACCTTCTTGTACTTGAATGCTGATATCTTTCTCTAGGTTTGGGAAGTTCTCTGATATCCCTTTGAATATACTTTCTACCCCATCTCTTTCTCTATCTCCTCCTTAAGGACAGTAACTGTTAGATTTGCCCTCTTGAAGCTGTTTTCTAGATCTCTTAGGTGTGATTCATTCTTTTAATTCTTTTTTCTTTTGTCTCCTCTGACTGTGTATTTTGAAATAGACTATCTTCTACCTTCAAGCTCACTAATTCTTTCTTCTGCTTTATCAATTCTGCTGTTAAGAGACCCTGATGCATTCTTCAGTATATCAGTTGCATTTTTCAACTCTAGAATTTCTACTTGATTGTTTTTAATTATTTCAATCTCTTTGTTCAATTTATCTGATAGAATTCTGAATTCCTTCTGTGTTATCTTGAATTTCTTTGAATTTCCACAAAACAGCTATTTTGAATTCTCTGTCTGAAAGATCACATATTTCTGTTTCTCCAGGATTGGTCCCTAGCACCTTATTTAGTTCACTTGGTGACATCATGTTTTCCTTTGTGGTCTTGATGCTTGTTGAAGTTTGTCAGTGTCTGGGTATTGAAGAGGGAGATATTTGTTGTAGTCTTCACAATAAGGGCTTATTTGTACCCATCCTTCTTGGGAAGGCTTTCCAGGTTTTCAAAGGGACTTGGACCCCAAGCCCAATAACACTGTGGGTTTGTCAGACCCATAGAGGCACCACTTTGGTGGTCATAGGTAAAATCCAGAATAATTCCGTGGATTACCAGGCAGAGTTACTTGTTCTCTTTCCTTACTTTCTCCCAAACAAATGGAGTCTCTCTTTTTGTGCTGAGCCACCTGGTACTGGGGGTGTGGTGATGTAAGCTCCCCTGTGGCCACCACCACTGGGACTTCACTGGGTCGGTTCTGAAGCCAGCACAGCGCTGGGTCTTGCCTAAGGCTTGCTGTAACCACTACTTGACTACCACCTATGTTTACTCAAGGCCCTAGGGCTCTATGATCAGCAGGTGGTGAAGCCAGTCAAGTTTTGTGTTCTTCCTTTCAGGGTGGTGAGTTGCCCCTGGCCCTGGGTGGGCCCAGATATGCTATCTGAGAGTCAAGGATTAGAGTCAATAATATTAGAAATTTACTTGATGTTCTCTTCTACTGTGGCTAAGCTGGCACTTAAACCACAATACAAAGTCATTCCCACTCTTCCTTCCTCCTTTCACAGGTAGAGGAGCCTCTCCCTGTGGCTACCAACACCATTAGCCCGCAGAAGTTTCTGCCAGGCCATGCTGATGTGCACCTAAAGCCCAAGGGCCAAGGGCTTTTCAGTCAGCTTGTAGTGAATTCTGCCAGGCCTGAGACTTACTTTTCAGGGCAGTGGGCTCCCCTCTGGCCCAGGGCAATATCTGGAGACACCATTAGCCCACGGGGGTTTCTGCCAGGCCTTGCTGATGTGCACCTAAAGCCCAGGGGCCAAGGGCTCTTCAGACAGCTTGTGGTGAATTCTGCAAGGTCTGAGACTTACTTTCAGGGCAGTGGGCTCCCCTTTGGCCCAGGGCAAGATCTAGAAATGCTGTCCAAGAGCCTAGGCCTGGATTCTGGGACCCCAAGAGCCTGCTTGTTGCTCTACCCCAATGTGGCCGAGCTGCTACCTAAGAGGCAAGACAAAGTCCCCTTCACTTTTCCCTCTGCTTTTCTCAAGTAGAAGTCTTTCACCATAGCCACCACAACTATGAATATACTGGGTCACACCAGAAGGCAGCATGTCTCAGAGTCTCATCCAAGGCCCATTGTGTACTACTTGGGTGTTGCTGCTGGTTATTCAGGGCCCAAAGGCTCTCTAGACACCAGGTGATGAATCCTGCCAGAACTGGGTCCTTCTCTTCAAGGCAGCGAGTTCCCTTCTGGCCCAAGGTCGGTCTAGAAATGTCATCTGGAAGCTAAGGCCTAGAATGGGGGGGTCTCACAACTCTGCCTGGTGCCCTCTCCTACTGTGGCTGAGCTGATACCCAAGAGGTAAGACAAAGTCCTCTTTATCCTTTGCTCTCCTCTCCTTAAGCCAAAGGAGGGAGTCATTTTTTGTCGCTGTGAGCTGCACTTCCTGCAGTTGGAAGAGAGATGGCACAAGCACTCCCTTAGCTGCCCTGGCTGGTGTTTCTCTAGGTCATATGTCACCCTAGTCCACTGGCGCTAAATCCAGCCTAGCACTGGGAGTAGTCTAGAAGTTGCAGTCCTTGTATCCTAGACTGCCTTTCAAGTCTACCTAGAACCCCAGAGCACTTTGACCCACCACAGTGAGGCTTGCCAAGAAACTAATATCTTGACCCCTGAGATGGACGATTCCCCTCTGGCTAGGTCTGGCCCAAATGCTCCCTCCATTCATGGGTGCTGGCTGAGCCCAGCATGGCTTTGCTCTCCACTGTGACAGAGTGGCACTGAGTTCAATGTAAAGTCCCCCAGTTGCTGCGCTCTCCCTCCTGCAAGTTCACAGATTCTGTCTTCACACAGCATGACTGCTGCTGGGGGATGGAAGAGAGGTGGTGTCAGAGACTCAAGACTGTCCATCCTACCCTCTTCAATGCCTCTTTCAGCAATATGAAGTTAAAGCCAGGTACTGTGATTGCTCACCTGATTTTTGGTTCTTGTGAAGGTAATTTTCTGTGTGCAGATCGTTAAATTTTGGCATTCCTGTCGGGGGGAGAGATGAATGGTGGGGGCTTCTATTCTGCCATAGTATTCCACTCTCCTAGATGAGGTGGGTTTTTGTTTTTGTTTTTGTTTTTCTTTTTTTTAAGACAGAGTCTCATTCTGTCGCCCAGGCTGGAGTGCAGTGGCATGATCTCAGCTCATTGCAACCTCTGGCAACGTCTGCCTCCCAGATTCAAGTGATTCTTGTGCCTCAGCCTCCTGAGTAGCTGGGATTACAGGTGCCCACCACCATGCCTGGCTATTTTTTGTATTTTTAGTAGACACAGGGTTTCACCATGTTGGCCAGGCTGGTGTCGAACTCCTGACCTTAAGTGGTCCCATCACCTCGGCCTCCCAAGGTGCTGGGATTACAGGAGTGAGCCACCGTGCCTGGCCCTAGATGACTTTTAAATTAATCTTATTCCACCACCTCCTCCTTCTTTTACAACAAATTTCTTCTTCTTCTCCTTCTTTTTCTTCCTCTTCTTCTTCTTCTTCTCCTCTTTCTTTCTCCTTCTCCTCCTCCTCCTTCTCCTTTAGTCTTATTCCACCACCTCCTCCTTCTTTTACAACAAATATGTGCTACTTTCCTCCTCCTCCTTCTCCTCGTCTTCCTCTTCCTCCTCTGCCTCCCTTTCCCTCTCCCCCTCCCCACCTCCTCCTTCTTCTTCTGAACAAAATGGTGAAAATAAAGTTTTCCTTCACTTTGTGAAATCTGGTTCTTTTTCCACTCTATCCAGCATGTCCCCACTTCCAGTCCAATTCTCCACATGGTTTCAAATATTCAGCTCCAACTCTTAAGCACATCTGGTTCATAATCCAAGTCATAGATTCATCACCTGTCAGCCATTGTGGTACCTCCAAACTTTGCCAACTGCTCCCAGTACTCATTGCTATTGGCTAAAAGAAGGGGACATAGTTGTGTGAGACAATCTTCATTTGTCCATGGATAAGATAGAACATGGTTTGTTCTGATGGAGAAAGGGGAGTCAGTTGTGTTATCTTTGCATGGGAGAGATTACACTCTGCATTATGATGAAGTGATTCCTATGTCCTGAGTAAAGTGGCGTGCTTGTAGAGGGATGCGGAATGGCCAACATCTGACATTCCTGCCAGCAGCCTCCGTGGCTATTCCCTTGGAGAACATGGCAAGTCTGTTACAGCATTCTTTCCAGCTGATCCCTAATACAACCCCAGAATCTTGACCCAGGAATCTTGGGCACAATGCTTTATTCTAGCACCTCAAAGTATGATCTTAGTGTCAGATAGGAGCTTATTAAAGATGCAAATTCTGAGGTCCCACTCTAAATTTACTGAATCTGAATTTGGCCTCACTTTTAGGAATTCTTGGTCCTTTACAAGCTGTGGTAGAGAATTACCTAAATATAACCCAATCACCTACTCATTTCACTGAGTGGTTTGTGGTCAGTTTGCATTAAATCACCTGGGATATTTATTACAGAAGTTGATTATTAGGTTCTTCCTGAGAACTAGGATAATGCCAGGAATCTATATTTTTGACAAATACCCTGGAGTATTCTTAAATGTAAACTGATGTGGTGGGATTCTAAGTAAACATGGCCGTTTCTCTGGAATGCAATACACTCATTCTAACACACAAGGTAGACAGGGTGGGGTGAGGCAGTGGCTTCCCTAGGTGTATGTTGAAAAAACTCTTGGGGCCAGGTGCGGTGGCTCATGCCTGTAATCCCAGCCCTTTGGGAGGCCAAGGTGGGCAGACTACTTAAGGTCAGGAGTTCGAGATCAGACTGGCCAACATGGTGAAATCCCATCTCTACTAAATACAAAAATTAGCCAGGCATGGTGGCATGCGCCTGTAAACTCGGGAGGCTGAGGCAGGAGAATGGCTTGAACCCAGGAGGAGGAGGTTGCAGTGAGCTGAGATGGTGCCACTGCACTCTAGCCTGGGCAACAGAGTGAGACTCTGTTTAAAAAAAAAAAAAAAAAAGAGACAGAAATAAAAAAAAAGAGAAAAAAAAGAAAAAAGAAAAAAGAAATAAAAGAAAAAGCTCTTGGTCTCTCTGAGGTCAGGCCAAGGCATAAATTATCTAGTGTATGGATGTGGAAAATACAGGCTGTGGAGTCATACACCATTTACTAGGTGAATGTAATTTTGTTGAGCCATAACTATAACATCATGATAATTATACCTGGCCTGTCATAGGGGGGATTCTGGCAAGTTTCTGGTGGATAGTAGGAACTCAAGCTTTTTTGTCTATTGATGTGTACTACTATTTCCATTTATTCATCATTTTGAATATACAATCCATAGCAAAAATAATTAAATAATGGCTAATATTCATTGAGTGTTAATTATATGCCAGGCACTACATGAAACATTTAATATACATTATCTCATTTATTCTTTACAAAAGCTCTATCAGAGTGGTATTATTATTCTCTTCATTTGACAGAAAAGGGAACTGAGATGTGGGGAACAGCCAAATGCTCTTAAGGTCCCTAAGTCTAGACTCTTTCAAGCATATTTGGCACCATGCTAACTTAGTGAACGTTAAAGTGATGTAAGAGACACGATCTTGGAAAAAATCTTTTTGTAATCTTGAAGGCAGGCAAGCCCATGCAAACAAATAACCAAGATGAAGACATACCCAGAATTTCCAAGGCGTACACATGGAACATCACAGACTTTCAGAGGAAGAAGAGGCCACTTTCAGGTTCAATGGTCAGGGCAGATTTCATGAAGAAAGTGCTTCTTAAATGTAACATTGAAAGATATATAGGGTCCTGTTAGAAAGGGATTGAATGAGTTACCACATGGAAAGTATAAAGCTCTTAAATAGAGGGCTGGGTGTGGTGGCTCTCGCCTGTAATCCTAGCACTTTGGGAGGCTGAGGTGGGTGGATCACAAAGTCAGGAGATCGAGACCATCCTAGCTAACGTGGTGAAACCCCGTCTGTACTAAAAACACAAAAAATTAGCCAGGCATGGTGGCAGGCGCCTGTAGTCCCAGCTACTTGGGAGGCTGAGGCAGGAAAATGGTGTGAACCTGGTAGGTGGAGCTTGCAGTGAGCCGAGATCACACCACTGCACTCCAGCCTGGGCAACAGTGAGAGACTCTCAAAAAAAAAAAAAAAAAAAAAAAAAGCTCTTAAATAGAATCTGGCATAAAGGAAATGCTCCATATTTTAATGTATCTCTACTATTGTAGGTATTATAATGTATCTCTACTATTGCTATTACTATTACTATTACCATTACCCTTTTGTGTGTGTGTGTGTGGTTTATAATGTTTATAACAGTTTTAATGGTTTATAACTCTTTATAATGTGTATTGTGAAAGCCTCTACAGAAGCCACTTGATGGATACAAACTCACCAACTTCATCTCACCCAGAGTTCGTTTGTCTCTCCATGAGGTCTTTCTGAGAGACTTCATCAAAGACCACGTTCCAGATATGAACCCTCCCCTGACGTGCCACTCTAGTCTGCATCCAAAATGACTGGGAAAATTGTGTGTGATATGGTTTTTTGGTGAACTCATCTACAACATCATGATGTTTAGGTGGCTACTTCCTTCACAGCCTCCCTTGGGGTTGTGGGGAGCGTCACATGGCTGCCATGGGTGCTTCGTGATGATCTCATTGCAGGGAATTTCTTCTGAGTCTTGTAGCATCTGTTCCTCTGTTCATCTTGTCCTCAGATATTTGGGTCCATCTCCCCTCAAGCTTTACTGAGATATCTCAAATAATCCAGGACATGTGGGCTTCAGAGCCTGCAAACCTCATTTTAGAGCCTGGAGTCCTCAACTCCTGGTTGTGTGACTGTCTTAGTCCATTTTTTTGTTGCTTATAACAGAATACCTGAAACTGGGTAATTTATAAAGAAGAGGAATTTATTTATTACAGTTCTGGAGGCTAAGTTCAAGGTTGCAGGGGCACATCTGGTGAAGATGGTCTTTCTGGTGGGGACTCTGTCAGAGTCCCCTGGTGATGCAGGATATCACATGGCAATGGGGTTGAGTGTGCTAGTTCAGATCTCTCTTCTACTTCTTATAGGGCCACCAGTCCCACTCCCATGGTAACCCATTACTCCATTAACTCATTAATCCATTCATGACAGCAGAGCCCTCATGACCCAATCACCTCTCAAAGGCCCCACCTCGTGACATTACCACATTGGGGATTAAACTTTTACATGAATTTTAGTGGGGACAAATACTCAAACCATAGCAGTGACCTTGGGCAAGTCACCTGTCCTCTGTGAGTCTCATTCAAATGCCCATCTTGGAGGATATCTGTGCATCTTTGCCATGTGTTGTGACACGGTTTGGCTCTGTGTCCCCACCCAAATCTCATCTTGACTTATGATCCTCAGGTGTCGAGGGAGGGAAGCGATTAGATCATGGAGGCAGTTTCCCCCATGCTGTTCTTGTGATAATGAGAGAATTCTCATGAGATCTGATGGTTTTTAAAATGGCAGTTTTTTTCCTGTATTCTCACTTCTCCCTCCTGCTACCTTGGGAAGAAGGTGCCCTTCCGCCATGATTGTAAGTTTCCTGAGGCCTCCCCAACCATGCAGAACTGTGAGTCAATTAAATATCTTTCCTTTATAAATTACCCTGTCTCAGGGAAGTTCTTTATAGTAGTGTGAAACGGACTAATACACATGTAAAGCTCTGGCTCCCAGCCATCCTTCAATAGGAATTTTCCGAGTATCTGTTATGTGCCCAGGTGCTGCTCTAAGTGCTAGGGATACAACAGAGAACAAAACCAACAAAGTCCCTAACCTCATAAGTTGATCAGTAAATATATAGCAGATCATAGTGTAGCAAGTGCTATATGTAAAAATAAGGCAGGGTCAGGGGAAGGACTATTCTGGTGGTGGAGGGATTATATTTAGGGTGAGTGGGAAAAACCTCACTGCCAGGGGTCATTTGAGCACAGAGCAGAGAGAAATGATGACAGAGAATCACACTCTGACCTTAGGGTTTGTATCCCGGATGCTTCCCCTGCCTGGGACACTCTATCCCCAGAGAGCCACGTGGCTGACTCCCTCATCTCCTCTGGGTCTCTCTCTTCCATATCTTCTTCATGGTGAGGTCTTCTCTGACACATTTGGAAAATGGTTGAGCATCACAATCAGTCTCTGCTTCCTCACCCCATTTAATTTCTCTCCATAGAACTTATCACCACCTGACATATATTTATTATATGTTAATTTAATGCTTTTTTTTTTTTTTTGAGACGGAGTCTCACTCTGTCACCCAGGCTGGAGTGCAGTGGCATGATGTTGGCTCATTGCAACCTCTGCCTCCTGGGTTTGAGCGATTCTCGTGCCTCAGCCACCTGAGTAGCTGGGATTACAGGTGCGCGCTGCCATGCCCAGCTAATTTTTGTATTTTTAGTAAGGACAGGGTTTGGTCATGTTGGCCAGGCTGGTCTCGAACTCCTGACCTCAAGTGATCTGCCCGCCTCGGCCTCCCAAAGTGCTGGGGTTATAGATGTGAACCACCACGACTGGCCCCACTGCCTGATTTTGTAAATAAAGTTTTATTAGAATACAGCCACACCCATCCCTTTGTGTATTGTGTATGGTGGCTTTCATACTACAACAGCAGAGTTGAGTGGTTGTGAAAGAGACAGTGTGGTCCTCATAGCTTAAACTATTTGTTATTTGGTCCTTCACAGAAAGAAAGTTTGCAGACCCCTCTTCTACAATACAAGCCCTGTGGAAGCAGAAATTTTGTTTCGTTTATTGCTGTCTCCCAGGTCCTAGTACGGTGCTTGGCATGTAGTAGGTCCTCAATAAATATTAGTTTACTGAATGAGTGAATGAATGTAGAAGAGTAATCAAAATAACCAGAAAACCAGGCCAGTCTTGAGTCTTGAATGCTGTGCTTAAAGGGCTTGGCTGTTCTTCCCTGGTGATCGGGGAAGGGGGTGTCCAGTGAGGAGGAAGGTGAGGGAAGCTCTCTGGATTCTGTCAGTGAGGAGGTTAAACAGCTGTTTCTACCATGAGATTACTATTATTCATGTTGCTATTATTCATACATTACTACTATGCATGTCCAATGTGCATGTTGGAGACATCATATGTAAGTATGGGCATGTGGGCACCATTTCTGAAAACCTGGTACTATTACCCAAAGTGGAATAGAGGCTGTTTAAGGGTAGGACCCCCAGGGTCACAACATGCAGTGAGTGATTCATGCTTCCCCCACCAAGCACCTGTGGAATCTGGAGAATTTAATGAACTTCCCTATACCTCAGTATCCTTGTCTTCGAAATTGGATATTAACAGATCTACCCTCATAGGGTTGTTTATGTATTTAAGGAGTTGGTTAACATGAAGTGTTTGGATCAGTGACACTCAGTAAACTATTAATGAATATTAGTGATTCTCCACTATTAACAACTCTCCATGATGTCCCCCCATGTGTGTATAATGTCACATAGTAAAGAATTTAACCTGCAAATTTAACCCCAAAGAGAGGTCTGTCCTTTGCCCTCAGATTCCAGTTGGTAATCTGTAAGGTGTCATGCCTGATAGGAGTGTCTTTATTTGCTTAGGGGCCCTGGGCCAGCCAGATTGAAGCAATGTGATTTAGGGTAGGGGCTTTGAGCCACACCAACAATGTGATTTAGGATAGGGAACTTGGTCCAGCCAGATGGTAACTATGTGATGTACAGCAGGGACTCTGAGCCACACCAACAATGGTGTGTAGGATGGGGGCTTTGGGTCATGAAGCTTTACCTCCTCAGGGCTGGAAACTGAGATCAGCCATGTGGGCAGTAACTGTCCCTACATGATGGAGCCCCAGTAAAGACTCTGGACACCAAGGCTTGGGTGAGCTTCCCTGGTTGGCAACACTACATGCATATCAATGCCAACAGAGTAATGTCCTAACTCTGTGGGAAGGGGCCAACTGGAAGGTCTATGTTTGCCTCCCGCCTGGACCCTGCTCTGTTTGTCTCTTCCCTTAGCTTATTTAAATTTTAACCTGTATCCATTCCTTGTAATGAACTATGTAGCTATGTATATAACAGCTTTCAGTGAGTTTTGTAAGTCCTTTTAGCAAATTATCAAAACTGAGGCTGGTTTTGAGAACTCCCCCTGCATTTACAATTGGTGTCAGTAGTAAGGATGGGTTTGTGTGAACTGTTCTCTCTAACTTTGCAGTTGGCTTTTTGAAAATGTGCAGAGTGTGGGTTTCCATGTATGCCTGGTCCGTTCCTGGCCTGACCCCTCGAGAGGCAAACTGTCCCATCATATCCTCCTCAGGAGACCTGTACCCTCTTCAGTTTCCTCTGTCACTGAGGCCGATGAGTAGGCAAGGCCACCACATCAGCATCCCAGGTATACCATTTTCTAGGGGGCGACAGGATTGGGTGTTTCTGACCTAAATGGGAACCTGGGAGGGAAGAAGATGTGCATTTCCCTTCTTCCTTCCCCAGACCTTTGTGGTGAATGCCCTGTCCTCACACCGCAGCCTCACACTGGGGCCAGAGATAGACAGATGGGACCTAGTCTATCATTGATGGTCATTTGGGTTGGTTCCATGCCTTTGCTATTGTGAATATTGCTGCAATAAAAATATGTGTGCATGTAACTTTATAATAGAATGATTTATATTCCTTTGGGTATATACCCAGTAATGGGATTGCTGGGTCAAATAGCATTTCTGGTTCTAGATCCTTGAGGAATCACCACACCGTCTTCCACAATGGTTGAACTGATTTACATTTCCACCAACAATGTAAAAGAATTCCTATTTCTCCACAGCCTCGCCAGTGTCTGTTGTTTCTTGACTATTTATTTATTTATTTTTATTTTTTTGAAACAGAATTTCACTCTTGTTGCCCAGGCTGGAGTGCAGTGGCGTAATCTTGGCTCACTGCAACCTCCACCTCCCGGGTTCAAGCGATTCTCCTGCTTCAGCCTCCCGAGTAGATGGGATTATGGGCTCCTGCCACCATGCCTGGCTACTTTTTGTATTTTTAGTAGAGATGGGGTTTCATCATGTTGACCAGGCTGGTTTCGAACTTTTGACCTCAGGTGATCCACCCACCTCATTCTCCCAAAGTGCTGGGATTACAGGCATGAGCCACTGCACCTGGCCATTTCTTGACTTTTTAATAATTGCCATTCTGACTGGCATGAGGTGGTATCTCATTGTGGTTTTCATTTGCAGTTTTCTAATGATCAGTGATGTTGAGCGTTTTTTCATGTTTGTTGGCTGCAAAAATGTCTTCTTTTTTATTATTATACTTTATGTTCTAGGGTACATGTGCACAACGTGCAGGTTTGTTACATATGTATACATGTACCATGTTGGTGTACTGCACCCATTAACTTGTCATTTACATTAGGTTTATCTCCTAATGTTATCCCTCCCCCCTCCCCCAACCCCACAACAGGCCCCGGTGTGTGATGTTCCCCTTCCTGTGTCCAAGCATTCTTATCGTTCAATTCCCACCTATGAGTGAGAACATGCAGTGTTTGGTTTTCCGTTCTTGCAACAGTTTGCTGAGAATGATGGTTTCCAGCTGCATCCATGTCCCTACAAAGGACATGAACTCATCCTTTTTTTATGGCTGCATACTATTCCATGTGCCATATTTTCTTAATCCAGTCTATCATTGATGGACTTTTGGGTTGGTTCCAAGTCTTTGCTATTGTGAATAGTGCTGCAGTAAATATACATGTGCATGTGTCTTTATAGCAACATGATTTATAATCCTTTGGGTATATACCCAGTAATGGGATGGCTGGGTCAAATGGTATTTCTAGTTCTAGGTCCTTGAGGAATCGCCACACTGTCTTCCACAATGGTTGAACTAGTTTACAGTCCCAACAGTGTAAAAGTGTTCCTATTTCTCCACATCCTCTCCAGCACCTGTTGTTTCCTGACTTTTTAATGATCGCCATTCTAACTGGTGTGAGATGGTATCTCATCGTGGTTTTGATTTGCATTTCTCTGATGGCCAGTGATGATGAGCATTTTTTCATGTGTCTGTTGGTTGCATAAATGTCTTCTTTAGAGAAGTGTCTGTTCATATCCTTTGCCCACTTTTTGATGCAGTTGTTTGTTTTTTTCTTGTAAATTTGTTTGAGTTCTTCGTAGGTTCTGGATATTAGCCCTTTGTCAGATGATTAGATTGCAAAAATTTTCTCCCATTCTGTAGGTTGCCTGTTCGCTCTGATGATAGTTTCTTTTTGCTGTGCAGAAGCTCTTTAGTTTAATTAGATTCCGTTTGTCAATTTTAGCTTTTGTTTTGTAATTGCTTTTGGCAATTTCATCATAAAATATTTGCCCATGCCTATGTCCTGAATGGTATTAAAGAAAATGTGGTACCATGGAATACTATGCAGCCACTAAAAGGAATGAGGTCATGTCCTTTGCAGGGACACGGATGAAGCTGGAAGCCGTCATCCTCAGCAAACTAACAGGAACAGAAAACCAAACACCGCATGTTCTCACTTGTAAGTGGGAGTTGAACAATGACACATGGCCACAGGGTGGGGAACAACACACACTGGGGCCTGTGGTGGCAGGAGAGGAGGGAGAGTATTAGGACAAATAGCTAATGCATGTGGGGCTTAAAACCTAGGTGATGGGTTGATAAGTGCAGCAAACCACCCCATGGCACACATTTACCTATGTAAAAAATGTGCACATTCTGCACATGTATCCTGGAACTTAAAGTAAAAAAAAAAAAAAGGATAAGACAGATGGGGCCTACTCCAAGGGGAATGAGGTTTCCCTCCCATGGGAAAGAAAAACATATCGATGCATAACAATGACAATAATCATAATATTACACATTAATAAAACATGTTGATCCTCTCATTCTTGTGCACATGGCTCTGTGCACACGTAGGTTTTTTTTAGGACACATTCTTAGAACTGTCATTGCTGCCTCAAGGGAGTCATTCATTCAACCAACACCTAATGAGTGCCTGTTGTGTGCTGGGCACTGTTCTAGGAAGTTGGGAGATGTCACGGGCATGAGGTCCCTGAGTTCTTTGCCGTTTTTCTTCAGAACATAAGCTCTCCGAACTGCTCAAGCTTCTCCGTCCAGAGTTGGTAGTGTGTAAGATGTTATGGGGTCTGTGTCCTATATGAGGTCTTTGAATTCTGTGGCAGGGTCTGTATCCCAGGGATGAGGTCCCTGAGCTGTTTGGGGAATCTTTGTCCAGGATATGAATTATCTGGTACATTGGGAGATCTGTGTCTCAGGATGTGAGGTGGGACCTGTTTGTGGCTCTGTGTCCAGGGTGTGAAGGCTTTGAGCTTTATGGGAGTCTCTGTTTGCAATATGAGGTCTCTGAGCTCTTTGCAGGTGGGGGGTTCTGTGTCTAGGATATGAGGTCTTTGAGTTGTTTGGGGATTTTATTTTTAACCAGTGGACGAGGTCTCTGAGATTTGGGGGGATACTTTTTCAGGGTGTGAAATTTTAAAACAGGTTGGGATTTTTTTTTCTAGCATGTAAGGTCTGAGTTCTTTGAGTGTCTGTATCCATGGATGTAATGTTTCTGTGCTGCTTGGGGGTTTGCAGCCCAGGGTGTGAGATCTGTGTTCCCGGGGAGTTTGTATCACAGTGTCTCTGGGCTCTTGGTAGGTCTGTGTTCACAGCATGAGATGTCTGTATATTTAGGGGTCTGAATCCTGTATTTGAGGTCTTCCAGCTATTTGGTGTAATCTGTGCAGAATTTGAGGTCTCTGGACTCTGGGGTTTCTGAACTCAGAGTGTGACCTCTCTGAGCTGTTTAGGGATCTGTGCCAAAGCGTAAGATCTATTAGCTATTTGGACTCTCTGTTTTATGAGGGTCCTGAACTAGTTGGCTGTTTTGCAGGGTGTGAGGTCTCTGGCTGTTTGGGAATTTGCATTCTTGATGTATATAGTTTTGGGTCTGTGTCTAAGATGTGGCTGTCTGCAGGTCTCTGAGCTGTTTCTGTGTCTGTTCTCAGGCTGTCATGTCTCTGAGGTACCTGGGGAGTCTGCATTCAGAATGTGATGTTTCTGCACACTTTGAGTACCTGTGCTTGAGAAAGTCAATCTCCTGAGCCATTTGGACATCTCTGTTTATGATATAAGATCTCTCAGCTGTGTGGCCATCTTTGTCCAGAGTATAAGATCTCTGAGCAATTTGGGGGTCCCTGTCCAAGGTGTGAATTGTTTCAGCAGTTTGAGGGTCCTCATCTCAGAGTGTGAGGTCTCTAAGTTGATTGTTTCATATTTAATGTCTGTCTGTTGTTTTGCGGTTGGTGCTCAGGGATGAGGCCTCTGAACTCTTTGGAGTTCTGTGTTCCAAGGTATGAGTCTGAAGTATTTCAAAGTCTGTGTTGGGGCTATGAAGTCTCTAAACTTTTTGAGGGTCTGTGTTTCAAGTTGTTTGAATCTGTGGTATTTGGGGTTTTGTATTCCAGGTGTGAGGTCTCTGAATTAATTAAGGGTATGGGTTCCAAGGTGTAAGTCTGAAGTACTTTCAGTCTGTTTAGGGTAGAAGGCCTCTGAAATCTTTGAAGACATTTTTCCCAAGGTTTTAGTCTGTTGTATTTGGGGTCCGAGTTCAGGATTTGGAGTTTTAAATGCTTGAATGATCTGTGGCCTAAGGTCTGAGGTAAGTGTTCAGGGTGTGTGGTTTCTGAAATCTCTGAGTGTGTTTCTTGGGGTTTGAATATGGAAAGGTTGGGTGTCTTTTTCAGAGTGTGAAGTCTCTGAACTTGTAGAGGGTTGCTGACAAGGTTTGGATTGGAGGTATTTCGGGGCCTGTTTTCAGGCTGTGTGGTCTCTGAGCTTTTAGTAGGTCTTTGTCCTAAGGTTTTAGTGTGAGTTATTTGGGCCTCTACTTAGGATGTGAAGTCCCTGAATTTGTAGAAGGTGTGTGTCCCAGGGATAGAGTCTGAGATGTTTGGGCATGTGTCCAGTAGAGTTCTAAGTTTGGGTTAAGGTATTTGGGGCCTGAATTCAGGGTGTGTGATACATGATCTTTAAGGGTCTGTATTGCAAGTTTTGAGTTTGAAGTATTTGGAGGTTTATGTTCAGAGTGTCAGGTCTGAATTTATGGAAGGTCTGTGTTGCAAGGTTTCAGTTTAAGGCATTTTGGGATCTTTAATCAGGTTGTAAGTTCTCAAGAATCATTTGAGTTTGCAATCCAAGGTTTGAGTCTGAGATATGTGGGTGTCTCTGTTCAGGATATAAAGTCTCTGAACTCTTTGAGGGTGTGTGTCTGAATTTTTTTTTGTCTAAGCTTTTGGAGGACTGTGTTCAGGGTGTGAGGCCTCTAAACTCTCTGAGGATCTGTGTCCCAATGTTGGAATCAGGTATTCGGGGGTCAATATCTAACTGTGTGATGTCTCTGGAAACATTGAAGGTCGGTGTTTTAATGTTTAAGTCTGATACATTTGGAGGCTCATATTCAAGTGTGAGGTCTCTGGAACTTTAGGAAATTACGAAGATTTTATGAGTCAGTCATTTAGTAGCAGTGTACAGGGTATGAGGTATCTGAACCTTTGGAGTTTCTGTATCCAAATACTTGGTTCTGAGGTATTTGGGGGTCTGTTGTCCGGGTGTGAGATCTCTGAACTTTTAGAGTGTCTCTGTACCATGCTTTTATTTTGAGTTATTTGGAGTTTGTATTCAGGGCAGGAAGTCTCTGAATTTTTGAAGTCTCTGAATGTTTAAAGTCTCTGTCCCAAGATTTGAGTCTGACGTTTCTGGGGATCTGCGTTCAGGATTTGGTGTCTCTACTATTTGAGGGTCTTTGTTCCAATTTTTCAACTCATTGTGTCTGGGAGTCCATGTTTAAGGTATGTTGTGTTTGAAGGCATTAAATCTGAGGTGTATTCGTGGTTTTCACACTGCTGATAAAGACATACCTGAGACTGGGAAGAAAAAGAAGTTTAATAGAGTTACAGTTCCACATGGCTGCAGAGGCCTCACAATCATGGCGGAAGGCAAGGAGGAGCAAGTCACATCTTACATGAATGGCGTCAGGCAGAGAAGGAGAGCTTGTCAAGGAAACTCCCATTTTTAAAACCATCAGATCTCGTGAGACTCACTCACCATCAAAAGAACAGCATGGGAAAGACCCGCCCCCATGATTCAACCATCTCCCACCAGGTTCCTCCCGTAACATGTTGGAATTATGGGAGCTACAAGATGAGATTTGGGTGGGAACACAGAACCAAACCATATTATGAGGCATCTGAGGTGAATGTTCAGGGTGTGGGGTCTCTGAATTTTAGAAGGTCTTTGTTCTAAAGCTTTAGTGTGAATTAGTTAAGGTCTGAGTTGGAGTTTGAGCTGAGTAATTTTTTTAAAATCACTGTCCCAAGTTTGGGTTGGTGGTATTTGTGGTCTTTGCTCAGGGTATGATGTCTCTGAACTCCTTGAGGGTCTATTTTTGCAAGGTTTGAGTCTGAGGACTTGGGGGTCAGTATTCTAGTCAAGAGGCCTCTCAAATTTATGAGAGTCTGATGTTTGAGTCTGAGGCACCGAGGATCCTCTGAACTATTGAGGATCTGTGTCCCAAAGGATGAGTTTGGAGTATTTGGGGGTCTGTGTTTAATATGTTAGTTCCCCGAACTCTTGGAGGATCTTGATTTTAACGTTTGAGTCTGAAGTATAAGAATGTATGTGCAGAGTGGTGTGGTGTATGTACTCATTCAAGTCTGTACCCCATGGCTTGAAACCAATGTGTCTGGGGGTCAATATTTAGGGTGTCAGGTCTCTCAATTTTTATTATGTCTGTGTCTTAATATTTGAGTCTGAGGTATTTGCAGGTTCATATTCAGAGTGCAAGGACTCTGAAATCTTTGAGAGTATGAGTTAGAAGGTTTAAGTCTGAGGTGTTGGGAGGTCAATGGTCAGACTGTTTTCTCATATCTTTGAGGGTTCATATTTGAATGCTTGAGTCTGACACATTTTGGGGATCTATATTCAGGGTATACAATTTCTGAAGTATTGGGGATCTGTGTCCCAGGGTATCAGTCTATGGTATTTGAGGGTCTCTTCATAGTGTTAGGACTTTGAACGCTGAGGAATCTGATGCATGAGTCTGAGGTCTGGGGATCTGTATTCAGGGAGTGCGGTCCTTGAACTCTTTGAGGGCCTGTTTCCTGAACTTTCAACCTGAGCTATCTGGGGATCATTGCTCAGGGTGTGAGGCCTGTAGACTTTTAGAGTGTGACGGAGGCTTTGTGTGCCAATTTTTGGGTCAGTGTTCAGGGTGTGAGGTCCGTGAACTTTCTAGAGAGTCTATATCTTAATGTTTTAGATATAAAACACATATAAAAGGGGTGTGTCGTATTTGAGCTCATTGACTATTGTGTCACAGGGTTTAAATCTGAGTGTCAGTGTTCAGGGTGTGAGGTCTCTCAATTTTTAGAGGACCTTTAACCCAAATTTTTAGGGTCAATTATTTGGGGGTCTAATTTTAGGGTGTGAAGTCCATAATTTTTAAGGGTCTCTGTTTCAAGTTTGGGTCAGTGATTTTTGTGGTATTAGAGTGTCTCTGTACCATGCTTTTATTTTGAGTTATTTGGAGTTTGTATTCAGGGCAGGAAGTTTCTGAATTTTTGAAGTCTCTGAATGTTTAAAGTCTCTGTCCCAAGATTTGAGTCTGACGTTTCTGGGGATCTGCGTTCAGGATTTGGTGTCTCTACTATTTGAGGGTCTTTGTTCCAATTTTTCAACTCATTGTGTCTGGGAGTCCATGTTTAAGGTATGTTGTGTTTGAAGGCATTAAATCTGAGGTGTATTCGTGGTTTTCACGAATGTTTGACATTTGAATTCTCTGAAGGTTTGTTTCTCAACACCTAAGACCAAGGTAAACGGGAGTCTGCGTACTCGGCATGAGGTCTCTTTACCCCTTGAGGGTATGTTTCAAGGTTTGAGTCTGATTTGTTTGGGTCTGTGTTCAGAGTTTGAGATCTGTGAACTTTTTAGAGGGCCAGTGTCTCAATATTTGAGTCTGAGGTATGTGGGCCTATGTTCAGGTTGTGAGGTGTCTGAGCTCATTGGCGTTTTGTGTCCAAGATATGAGTCAGAGCTATTTGGTGACCTGTGTTCAGAGTTTGAGTTTTGAAAGTCTGAGTTTCAAGGTATGAATCTGAGGAATTTCTGTGTCTGCTCATGAGATGAGTTCACGAAACTATTGCGGGTCTGTGTTTTAAGTTTTGACTCTGACATATTTGGGGTGTGTACTTGGGTGTGAGGTCCTTGAACTTTTAGGTGTGATCAAGGCTTTTTGTATCAATTTTTTGGTCAATGTTTAAGGTGTAAGGCCTCTGAATTTTCTAGAGAGTCTGTATCTTAATGTCTTAGTCTGAGGTATTTGGAGGTCTGTGTTCAGGGTTTAAGGTCTCTGAACTCTTTGGTAGTTTGTGTCCCAAGAATTGAGTCTAAGGTATTTTGGGGGCCTTTTTTTTTTAAGATTTGAGGTCCCTGATCTCTTTGAGAGTCTGAGTCTCAAGTTGTATCAATTGGTATCTGTTCCAATTTTTGTGTCTAAAATATTTGGGTGTTCATAAGGAAGACGTGTTTTGTTTAAATTCATTGAGGTTCTGTGTTTCAGTGTTTGAGTCTGAAGTTTGTGGGGGTCAGTTTCAGAATGTTAAGGGTATCTGAATTTTTATAGGTCTTTGTTACAGAGTTTTAGCATAAATTATGTGTTGTCTGAATTCAGGGTGTGAAGTCTGTGGTTTTTAAAAGGTCTCTTTCCCACTTTTGGGTCAGTGGTATTTGTGGTCTGTGCTTAGGGTGTGAGGTCTCTGCATGCATTGAGGGTTTGTGTTCCAAGGCTGCATCTAGGTACTTGGTGGCCAGGGCAGCGGGGGGTGTCTGTGTTCAGTTTGTGAGGCCTTTAAAATCTTTGCAGGGTTGTACTTTAACGTTTAAGTCTGATATATTTGGGGATTTTCATTCAGGGTATGAGGTTTCTTTATTATTGAGCCTTTGTGTCCCATGGTATATGTTTGTGCTGTTTAGGTTTGAGTTTTAGGTGTTTTTGAAACCTGTATTCGGAGCATGAGGTCTCTGAACCTCAGTCCCAGGATGTGAAGTTTCTGAGCTGTTTGGGATTCTCTAAACCAGCGTCGATGACCTGTTCCTGTTTGTGGGTCTGGTTCCAGGGTGTGTGGACTGGGCACTGTTGTGGACTCTCTAAGGTATGAGAGTCTTGGAGCTATTTTAGGATCTGTGTTTAAAGTGTGAGGTTTCTGAACATTTTTTGGATCTTTTTTCAGAATGTTAGGTCTGTGAACTCTGGGGAATCTCAGTTAATGTTTGAGTCTGAAGTATCTGGGGATATGTGTTCAGAGTGTGAAGCTTCTGAACTCTTTGAAGGTGTGTCCCAAGGTATGAGTGTGATGTACTTGGGCTGTATGTTCAAAGTTTAATGTCTGTGAACTTTTGGAAGGTCTGCATCTCAATATTTGAGTAATTTTAATTTGTGGGTCTGTGCTCAGGGTGTGAGGTCTGTGAATTCTTTGAGGGTCTGAGTCCCAAATCTAAGGTATTTGTGTGTCTCTGTTCACGGGGTGAATCTTGAAGTCTTTGAGGGTCTGCATTCCAAGGTTTTGAGTTGGAAGTGTTTGGTTGTCCGTGTTGAAAGTGTGAGGTCTCTGAATTGTTTGAGAGAGTACATCTTCTCTGAACTCGTTCAGAGTCTGTGTTCAGGGTGTGAAGTCTCTTAACTCACTGAGGGTCTATGTTCCAAAGCTGAGAATCTCTTAATTCTTCAAGAGCAGTGTTTCGGCCAGGCGCGGTGGCTCACATCTGTAATCTCAGCACTTTAGGAGGCCGAAGTGGGCAGATCACGAGGTCAGAAGTTCGAGACCAGCCTGGCCAGCACAGTGAAATCTAGTCTCTACTAAAAATACAAAAACAAAAACAAAAAAAACAAAACAAACAAACAAACAAACAAAAAACATTAGCCAGGCATGGTGACATGTATTGGTAGTCCCAGCTACTCGGGAGACTGAGGCAGGAGAATCACTTGAACCCGGGAGGCAGAGGCTGCAGTGAGCCAAGATCACGCCACCACACTCCAGCCTGGGTGACAGAGTGAGACACCGTCAAAAACAAAAAACAAAAAACAAAAAGCAAAACAAAACAAAACAAAACAAAACAGTGTTTCAAGATTTCAGTCTGAGTACTAGGGCCTATGCTCTCATGTTTTGTCCCTGATAACTGGGGTGAGAGGGGTGTGTGTTCTTGTTCCAGGGTGTAAGGATGCTGAACTGTTTAGGGCTTTGCGTTCAGGGTGTGAGGTCTGTGATTTGTGCCGAGGTATCTGTCTGGTTTGAGATCTCTGAGTGTCTGTGAATTTGTGTTTAGTGTGAGAGGTTGCTGAGTTCTTTTGGTGTCTTCGTGCAGAGAGTGAAGTCTTTATGCTGTTTGGTCAGTTACAGGGTGTGAAGTTTCTGAGCTGTTTGGGATTCTCTAAACCAGCGTCGATGACATGTTCCTGTTTGCGGGTCTGGTTCCAGGGTGTGTGGACTGGGCACTGTTGTGGACTCCCTAAGGTATGAGCTCTTGGAGCTATTTTAGGATCTGTGTTTAAAGTGTGAGGTCTCTGAACATTTTTTTGAATCTGTGTTCCCGGCTTTGAAGTTTTTAAACTCTTTGGAACACTGTGTTTCACAGTGAGAGGTCTCTTAGATTTTGGGATTCTTTGGCCAGGTTATGAGGTATTTGTTCTGCTTATGGGTCTGTGTTCAGTTTATGAGGTCGTTGGCTAATTGTGTGTCTATGTGCCAGGTAGAAGACCATTTAGCTTTGGAGTTCGTTGTTCAGAGAGTGAACTACCTGGAGTTTTGAAGGTCTGTGGACAGAATGGGGGTCTGTGCCCATGGTGTAAAGTCCATGATCTCTTTTGGTGTCTGCGTCCCAGAAGGTGAGGTTTTAAGCTGTTTTTGAGGTTTTTGAGGGGGCTCTCTGACCATGACGTGAGTTGTCTGAAGACTTTGACAAAGTGGTCCAAGGTGTGAGGTTTCTAAGTTAATTGTGGGTCTGTTTCCCAATGTTCAAGGTCTTTCACCTGTATGGGGATCTGCGTTCAGGTTCAGAGGTCTGTAAATCTGTTTTTAGGTCTTTGCACTGGATATTAGATGTCTGAACTGTTTGTTTCTTTCCTAGCATGAGATTTTTCAGCTTTTTGGAGGTTTGTGTTCAGGCTGTGATATCTATAAGCTCTGTGGGGATCTGTGTCCCAAATTTTAAGGTGTCTGAGGTCTTCTGGGTCTGGATTCTTGGTGTGAGGTCTCAGAACACCCCTTGTTCCAAAGTGTAAGGATGCTGAACTGTTTGGGAGTTTGTGTGCAGGGTGTAAGGTCTCTGAATTCTTTAGTTGTCTGAATCTGTGGTCTGACTGTGGGTGAAGTCTTGAGCTCCTTGGGGGCCTTTCTCTCAGGGCGTGAGTTTTTTGTTCTTTATACAACTCTGTGGTCTAGGATGTAAGATCTACTTACTGTTTGGTGGTCTGATTCTTATCGTATGAGTTCTGTGGCTTCTAGGGAGTCTGTGTTCAGGGTGCGGATTCCTTGAGCTGTTTGCAGGGATTGTGTAGACTCTACACTGTAGAGGGTTTGGGAATCAAAGCTATAAGAGTATATTATCAGCTTTCTGAAGAGTTTGATGGTCTATTTTCCAGTACGTGTTTTCTATGGCTCTTTGAGGAAGGGTTCTGTGCCCCAGAATGTGAGGTATCTGAACTTTTGGTGAGTCTGTTTAGCATGTGAGTCTTGTGAGCCTTTTGGAGGTCTGTTCCAAGGGCATGAGGTTTTTGAGTTCTTTGGTGTTCTGTTTACAGGATATGAGCTCTCTGAGCTGTTCACATGTCTGTCAAGAGTGTGAGTTGTATAAGTTGCTTGGAAGAAGTGGTCCAAGGTGTGGGCTCTCTAAGGTCTTTGGGGTTCTGTATACAGGGCTTTAAGTCTCTGACCTAGTTAAGGGTCTTTGCCTAGGCTTGGAGGTCACTTAACTTTTCTGACATCCATTCCCAAAGTAGTGAAGTCTATAGATATTTAGGGGTCTAGATCCTCAGTGTAAAATGACTTAACTCTAAGGGTGTGTTTGTCCCTGATGTGAGGTCTCTGATCTATCTGAGTATGTGCGACCCAGGGTGTGATGTTAGCAAGCTGTTTGAGGATCTGTGCCAGAGTGTGAAGACTCTTTGCTGTTCAGAGTTGTCAATTCTGGGTGTGAAGTCTATGAGTTGCATAGGGGTCTGTGTCCTTCTAGGATTTGGGCTCTGTGTTACTTATAGATCTGTATCCATAGTGTGAGGCCTATGGGGGTCTCTTTCCACAGTGTGAAGTCCCTCTGCTGCTTCAGGTTTTTAGTCCCGGGGTGTCAGGTCTATGAACTCTTTGGGGTCTGAATCTAGTCCTTTGGCTTCAGCCCCTCTGGGGATTCATCTCTAGAGCGCATAAAGGTAGGCAGGGAGTAGGCAGGGGTGGGGATGAGGAGTGAGGGATGGAATAGGCCTCTCCCAGGAGCGGTGATGGAACAGCCCACTTTGGGAAGTTCCAATGAGTAGGGGCCACCCATTTCAAGATAAATTATTGTGTGTGTTGGGTTTGGTGCTGGGGAAGACATACAAGGGCCACTTCACCTTGGCAGTGGATCTATGACAGCCCTTGATGGACACAAAGGTTATTCTGTCTTGAGTGTCTTAAGTCTCCATCTCCTCCTCCAAGCTGCTTCTACCCAGCTTCATGAAAACACCTGTTTTCGGTTTGCTGTGGCCATATGCTCAGTGTCCTCTAGTGCTATTTCTTTTTACCATTCCTCCTCTCTGTATCTAGGCTATGGGATTGTACCCAGGGTCAGGCAATCAGCTTTGGTATGAGGAAGGCACGATGGAGGAACTTTGTGGTTCCTAATTGACCTATGAATTTCCTGTGAGCAGATCCTATCCCACCTTCAGGACAAGGTGTTATGTTTCATCCTTTGATAACTTGGCCAGAAACACTGTTATCACCCACTGTGTGATTCCATCACAAGTTAGTTGAAGCCACTGAGTCCACAAATGCAATGAAAAGAAAACGTGAAGGTGATGATGACTGTGACTCCATGTGAAGAGGATGATGATGGCTTAATGCAAGTCACAGATGGTACTAGCTCCTATTCTGAGGTATAGAAAGGGAGTATTCAGGATCTTACTAAGGATGAGGTATTTGATGCAGTGTGTTCTCTGTACCCTTCCACTCCCTTACACCTCTGGGTTACTCTCTGTATTACCTTTTATTTTACTTGGTTGTAAGTTGTCTGTGAGCTTTTTAGGGTCCCCCACTATACTTTGTCATCTTTGGAGTCGGTGCTAATATCTTAACCTTGTTCCATCAGTGCACAGTCCCTGTATGGAGGTGTTTATGTTAAATTGGAGTTTTGTTATGTTTATGTTAAATTGGCTGAATGTGTTTGTAAAACCTGGGTTAAATATGACTATTTTAATGTCCTTTTAAAATGAAATGATTACAATTGACAAGTCGAATTAGTCAAAGTTCTGGCAAAAAAACTTGGCTCAAATTTCCATTTCTAAAAACAACTAACTTGGGGAGATCTGGTTTACTATTGCAGCAGAAGTCCATTATAGCCTGTCTCTCTGGTTGACTACAACTCAAAACTCTGGACAAAATATAAAAGCAATTACTTGAGGATTCTGAAAAGTAAGCTAAAGCAGTTGGATTGTGGAGGTGAGGCAAAACTTACAGAAGCTATTGGGATTATATTACTGGATGTCTTCATTTTTTATTTCATGATGTTGACCCCAGTCCAGGTAGTGCAGGTGACTAATACTCTGAGAGAAACACTATCCTTTGGCCAGAGGAAACAGGAATAGGGATCCATATGAATCCTGTGCAAGTCTTAGCCTAGCCCCTGAGCTATGCATGTGTAGAACAGGCCAAGACCAGTGTAGCAAAGACTGAGGGAACTGAGCTGTGATTTGAACTGCCTTCTCTAGTTTAAGACTAACATCTGAACTATACATGTACAGAATAGACACAAACCAAAGTAGCAAAAGCTTAGAGAGTTGAACTGAGATTAGAACCACCACTCATAGGGGAAGAGATAGAAGTTCAGTTATGACTCTAACTGGGTTGATTTCCTGCTAAAACTAAAATATCAACATTCTTCAAAGGACCCAGAATCTACAGAACATACTATATATAATGCCCAAGGCACCAATCAAAATTTGCTTGACTATAGTAACTATTTAGCTATGTAAAAGCACATCAAAACATCATATTGCATACTATACATATATAAAATAAAATAGTAACAATAATCAAAAACAAAAAACGACAAAACTACTGGGAAAAAAACCTGCAAAATGCTTCCAGTTCTCAAGGGAAAAGACTAATGCCATCCCCAAGATGACCTAGTTGTTGGAAATTTCAGAAAAAGACTTGAAAGTAACTATTTTAACTGTGTTCCATGAGGTAAAGGAAAATATACTTGAATTTAATGAAAGTGTAGGAATTCTCAGCAGAGAAATAGAAATTTTAATGAAGAATTACATGAAAATGTTAGCACTGAAAAATAAAGTATCTCAAAAATTTCACGGTATGGGTTAAAATAGAATAATGGAGGCCAGGCATGGTGGCTCACGCCTGTAATCCCAGCACTTTGGGAGCCCGAGACAGGTAGATCATGAGGTCAGGAGTTTGAGATCAGCCTGGCCAACATGGTGAAACCCCATCTCTACTAAAGATACAAAAAATTAGCTGGGTGTGGTGGCACGCGCCTGTAATCCCAGCTACTTGGAAGGCTGAGGCAGGAGAATTGCTTGAACCTGGGAGACAGAGGTTGCAGTGAGCCGAGATCATGCCATTGCACTCCAGCCTGGCGACAGGGCGAGATTTTGTCCAAAAAA
>NW_012104198.1:1549153-1559551 GCF_000951045.1 Mandrillus leucophaeus | reverse complement strand
TAATCCCAGCTACTTGGAAGGCTGAGGCAGGAGAATTGCTTGAACCTGGGAGACAGAGGTTGCAGTGAGCCGAGATCATGCCATTGCACTACAGCCTGGCGACAGGGCGAAAAAAAAAAAAAAAAAAAAAAAAAAAAAAAGAATAATGGAGAAAATAATAGAGGAAAGAGTCAGTGGACTTGAACCTAGATCAATAGAAATTATATAATTGTTAGCTCAGAGACATTAGTTTTTAAATGGACAGATCCTCAGAAACCAATAAGACAATAGCAAAAGTTTTCACATTAGTGCAATTGGAGTTCGAGAAGGAGAGAAAAAAGAGATTGTAATATAAAAGACATTTAAAGATATGATGGCTGAAAATTCCCCAAATTTGGTGAAAGACCACCACACGCTCAGACACATCATAATCAAAGTGCTGAAAAGCAAAGATGAAGAAAACCTGTCTTGAAAGTTGCCAGAGAAAATGGCACATTCCATAGAAAGGTACAATTCAAATGGCTGCAGATTTCTTATCAGAAATCATGAAAGCCAGAAGATAGTGGAATGCCATCTTTGAAGTACTGAAAGAAAAGAATGGTCAACCCAGAGATCTATTTCAAGTGAAAATATTATTCAGAAATGAAGGTAAAATAAAGACATACTCAGATGAAAGAAAAAACAGTCCTACTCTATTAAGAAATACTAAAGGAAGTTCTTCAAGCTAAAGGGAAATGATATGAGAAGGAAATGTAGGTATTTGGTAATGATGGAAGAGCAACAGAAATAGTAAATAACTAGGTAAATATGATTTTCCCTCTGAAGTTTGTTAAAATATATATGTTTGTTTAAACAAAAAGTTATAACATTGTCTGAGGAGGGTTTTTATAGATGTAGATGTAATATATCTGGCCACTGTAACATACAGGTCCCTGGGAGTGGATTAAAGGGAATAGTATGTTTGCAATGTTTCTACATTTCACATGAAGTGGTAGACTTCTGCTTCTGGCCAAGATGGAGTAATAGAAGCCAGAATCACCCTTCCCTAGACTAGCAGAATCACATACATAAATAGGTAATCTCCAATTTCGGTTAAAGGTTTCAATACCTCTTTCAATAATTGATAGAAAAAGCAGACAGAAAATCAGTGAGCATATAGAAGATTTGAACAAGACTCTCAATCAAGTTGACCTATTGGTATTTATAGAACACATCACACGACAAATGCAGAATACATTCTCATTTCAAGTGCCTATGGAACATGCACCAAGATATTCTAAGCTATATAATAGATTGCAATAAGTTTAAAAGGATTCAAGTCATGCAAAGTCTATTTTCTGACTCCATTGAAATTAAGGATCAATAACATAAAGATCTCTGGAAAATCTTCAAGCGTTTTGAAACTAAATAACTCTATGTAACCCACGGATCAAAGGGAAATTAAAAAGTATTTGAGCTAGATGGAAATGAAAGTACTGTATATCAAGATTTGTGGGGTGCCATTAAAGGCATACTTGAAGGAATATTTTTTACATCAAACTCTCATATTAGAAAAGAAGAAATTCATAGCTAAGAAAGTTATAGACTATAGTTAATAACAATGTATTGTATATTTGAAAATTTCTAAGAGAGTAGATTTTAAGAATTCTCATCACAAAGACTGATAAGTATGTGAGGTAATATATGTATTAATTATCTTGATTTAGCTATTCCATAATGTATACAGTTATCAAAACATCATGTTGTATGCCATAAATATATAAAAATGTTACTTGTCAATTAAGAAATGGAAAAGAAAACAAACAAAAAAAGGAAAAAAGAGTAAAATTTGCAAAGCAATGACCTTAGCTTTCATCTTAAGAAACTAGAAAAATAATAGCAAATTAAACCCAAAGCAAGTACATCAAGTGGTATGATATAAATTCAAACTAGACACTGTGAAAGGTTAGATGTGTATATTATAATTCTAATAACGAGATGAAAAAGACAACAGATAAATTAAAAGGAAGACCAAATATATTCAAATAATTTAAAAGAAGGCAGGAAATGGGGGAAAACAACAGATAAATAAGCAAATAAAAGCCTGAAGGAATAAACAGAACAAGTCCCTTCCCAATAACCTCAGAGCCAAAACACAACCCTGCCAACTATTACATTAAATGTTAATAGTATAAACAATTCAATTAAAATGCAGAGATACATAGAGTAAATGAAAAGCCAGGGTCTACTAAATGCTACACATAAAAGACATACTTTAAATAGACAGAAAATTTCAAAAATAAGTGGATAGAAAAATTATACTATACACAGGAAAAAATATGAGAAGGCTGGAGTGGGTTTTATAAATCAGACAAAATAAACTTGACAGTATTATTACAAATGAAAGGGAAATGTCATAATCATAAAGGTGACAGTTTCTTAGAAATATGTAGCAATTTTAAATGGTATGCACCTAATGACAGAGTCTCAATGCACATAAAGTAAAAATCGACAGAACTGTAATAGGAGATTTTAACAACCCTTCTTACTTGATAGAATAACGAGACCAAAAAAATTGTAGAAGACATAGAAGGTTTGAAGATCACTATCAAGCACCTTGACCTAATTGACATCTATAGAATACTTCATGCAACAATTACAGAATATAAAGTCTTTTCAAGAGCACATGATACATTTCACCACAATAAATCAGAGGCTGAACCTTAAAACATACCTCAATACATTTTAAAGGGTCAAGGTCATACAGAGTACATTCTATGGTTACAGTTGCATTACATTAGAAATCAATTGTAGTATGATATGTTGGAAATCTCCAAATATCTGAAAATTAAACAACATACTTTTAAAAGATTCATGGGTCAAAAATGAAATCACAAGGGAAATTAGAAAATATTTTGAGCCGAATGATAAAGTAGAACAGATCAAAATTTAGGGGATTGAACTACAGAGATGCTTAGAGGGAAATTTATAGCTTTAAATGATAATATTAGAAAAGAAATACATGGAATCAATTATCTAAGGTTTCCCCTTAAGAAGCTAAACAAAGAAGTACAAAGTTAACCCTTGGTAACAAGAAGGAGGGAAAAATAATGATAATAATAGGACTCAACATTATAGGAAACAGATAATAGAGAAAATTGACAAATCCAAAGCAGATCTTTGAAAATATCAACACAACTTGACAAATCTCTAATTAAACTAAAAAAGAAAACTAAAGAGAGGAAACAAATCACTAATATTAGAAGCACACATGAGATTTTCACCAGAGACCCTGCAGACATTCAAAGGATAATAATAAAAAAAAACAAAACTAGCAAACAACTTTCAGCCAACAAATTTGACTACATAAATACGTCAAGTGGGGAAAGAAGTCAAACTTTGATTCAGACCAAATTTCTGCATGGTCAACTCCTTGGGAAGCTCTTGAATGGCCCATCAGTTATTCTGAGTTGGGTCTAGATGACTGTGCCTTTATACCCCTATGTTGATAAGTCATTAAATGGGGGCCACCCAGGGAAGGAATGTGGTCTTGAGTGAGGCATCTGCCTACAGTTGAGACAGTCCTTGAAGGGGCCGACAGCTGTCTGATAATAGCACACCGAGCAACTGAGGTAATAAGCCCTTCACTGAAGGGGGATCTGGGTAGTTAATTAATGTCCACCACGGGTCCTTATAGGAACACTTGAAAGCAATTCAACACTGTGAGTGACAATGCAGGTCACCTTGAGATGGAGAGAATTAAAGGCATGATGTCTTATTAAAGTAATGGGTCCAGGCACGGTAGCTCACGCCTGTAATTCTAGCACTTTGAGAGTTCAAGGCAGGCAGATTGCCTGAGCTCAGGAGTTCAAGAACAGCCTGGGCAACACGGTGAAACCCTGTCTCTACTAAAATACAAAAAATTAGCCAGGCGTGGCGGCATGCGCCTGTAGTTCCAGCTACTCGGGAGGCTGAGGCAGGAGAATTGCTTGAACCTGGGAGGCAGAGGTTGCAGTGAGCCGAGGATCACGCCACTGCACTCCAGCCTGGGAGACAGAGCGAGACTCCGTCTCCAAAAAATAATAAACAAACAAACAAATAAATAAAATAATGTATAAAAACATAACGGCAGAAATATCTACCACCCACTATGGGTCAGGCATTGTGGTAGGGAACAGAAATACTGAGAGAAGAAGATATAGTCTTTGCCCTCAGTGGGAAGAGGCACAACAGATAGTGTGGAACTAAATCTCACAAAAAGATTCATGTTATAATAATGCCATAGGAGTGAAGATGGGTGAGTAAGAGGTAAGCGTGGTGAGTGGGCTGGATTTCCAGAAAGGTTTTAGGTAACATTTTAGCATCTACAAGACTAAGGGAGTTTTGTACAGGATGTGGCATTTGAGGTGTTCTTTAAACACAGTCCTGATTTTTAATGTGCTTAGAGTTGGAATATTATTTGGTTTAGAAAAATATGATGTACACAAGAGTTCTTCCTCTAAAACAACCGCTAATGGAGGACATACCTGTATTACTATAAACAGTATATTTTTCTGAGAAATACTTTTCCTGTCAATTATGTGCTGCATTTTAAAAACAACCATTATGCTATCTTCAGGACAAACATTTCTTTTCTCTCTGAAAATATAATGGAAATCTACAGCAAGAAAAATCAAGATTTATTTAGAGCATTTAAATTTACAGACATCATTTTGGAAATGTGCTTATGATTTTTAAAAATTCCCTGTACTACTTGGCTATTCATTTATAGGACCTACCAATAGGAAATGGTACTTCATTCAGTTACCTCAGATTTAAATCTTGGAATACAGAACCCCAAATAATTCAAAGACCTCATACCCTGGACACAGACCCCAAAACCTCACACTTAACCTTGGAATAAAGGCCCTTAAAGATTTCAAAGACATCACACTTTGAACACAAATCAACAAACACCAAAGTCTCTACCTTAAAACATAGACACTCAGTGAGTTAGGAGGCCTCATACCCTGATATGAACTCCCCAAATATCTCAGAGTAAAAACTTGGGACACAGACACTCAAATATACCTCACACACTAAACTTAAGACTCCAAAGATCTTAGACCCAAACTTGGGACAAAGATCATGAAAGAGTTCAGATACCTTGCACACTGAATACAGACACTCAAGTCCCTTGTACCCAAACCTTAGAACACAGAATCTCAAAGACTTCAGAGACCACACAACCTGAATACAAACCCCAGACACCTCAGACTCAAATCTTGGGGTATAAACCTTCTAAATGTTCAGAGACTTCACCCTGAACAGAGTCTTAAAATGCCTCATATTCAAACCTTGGAAAGCGCTCTAAATGAGTTCGGAAACCTCATTCCCTAAAAACAGACCCGTGATTACCTCAGAATCAGGACATCTTTGGAAAACAGAACCCCCAAAGACTTAAGAGACCTCACATCAACACAGACCCCCCAAAACCTCAGAATCAAATCTTTTTACGTAGTTTCTGAGAGAGTTCAGAGACCTTATGCACTGAAAGCACATCATCAAACATCTCAGACTCACACCTTGCGACAGACCTTCAAAGAGTTCAGATTCCACAAGCCATTAACTCAGACCCTGAGTTACACAGAATTAAAACCTTGGGACATGACAAAGATGTTCAAAGAATTCTGAGACCTCACACCTTGAGCAGACACCTAAATATCTCAGAGTCAAGCCTTGAGATGCAGACCCCCACAGATTTCAGAGACCTTCTAACCTGAACATAGACTCCTAAATACCTCAGACTAAAATTTTGGAACACAGACTCTTGAAGATTTCAGAGACCGAGACCTAATATCCTGAAAGCAGACTCAACAAATACCTCAGACTCAAACATGGGATACAGACTCACTGAAATTTCAGACACTAACGCCCTGAACACAGTCCCTGAATATCTCAGACTCAAATCTTTAAAAGGACTCTAAATAAGTTCATAAACCTCACTTTATGAACACAGGCCACTAATTACCTCAGACTCAAACCTTGAAGCACAATGCCAAAGAGTTCAGGGGCCTTACACCATGAACACAGATCCCCGAAATCTCAGCTCCAAAGCTTAGGATACATGCCCTCAAAGAATTCAGAGAGCTCCCAACCTGAACACAGGCAACAAATATCTGACATTCAGATCTTAGAAAACAGACACTCAAAAATTTTCTGGGACCTTAAACGCAGATGCCCTAAACATTACATATGGAAATCTTCAACACAGACCCTCAAAAAATCAGAGACCACAAACTCTGGCCAGAGTACTCCAAATACTTAAGACTTAAAACTTGGTACACAGACCCTCAAAAGTTCAGAGACAACACATCCTGGACGCAGATCTCTAAAGCCTCAGATTCAAACCACGTGGATATGTATCCACAAAGAATTCAGGGGCTTCACATTCTGAGCACAGACCACCTATACCTGAGATCAAAAACTTGAAAAACAGACCCTCAAAAGATTTTCAGAGACTTCATCTCTTGAACACAGACTGCCCAACACCTGAGACTCAAGTCTTGGTACATAGACCCTCAGAAAGTTCAGAGAACTCACATCCTAACCAGAGTATGCCAAATACTTAAGTCTCAAAATTTGGCACATAGACCCTGAAAAAGTCTGGAGATCTCACACACCTTGAACACAGACTCCCAAGCACCTAAGACTAAAATGTAAAAAACAAAAAACAAAAAACAAAAAACACAAAACACCCAGAATTGCAAAGATTTTAAGACCCTCACATCCTGAATATGAACCCCCAAATATCTAATACTCAACCTTTGGGGCATAGAACATTTAAAAGTTCAGAGACTTCACACCTTAAACTCAGTTTCTAATACCTCAGGCTCAAATCTTGGAAGAGGTCCGTATAAGTTCAGAAATCTTACTCCCTTAAAACTCCCCAAATAGCTCAGAATTAAACCTTGTGATACAGACCTTTAAAAAATTCAGACACTTTATACCCTGAAAACAAGTCACCTCAGACTCAACTCTTGGGAGAGAACCTCAAAGATTTGAGAGGTCATACCCTGAAAAGAGATCCCCAGGTACCACTCTGTGAATACAGTCCTACAAATATCTCAGATTTGAATTCTGGAACACAGGCCCTCAAAGAAGTCAGTGCCTTCACATCCTAAATATAAATCCCCAAATACCACAAACTCAAAACTTGGAACACAGAATCTCCAAGAGTACTGAGTTTCTGAGATCTCACACCCTGAAGAGAGACATTAGAACCTCAGAACAAAACTTAGGACGAAAACCTTAAAAGAGTTCGGACCCAAACACCTCAGACTCAAACCTTGTAACAAAGACCCTCAATGACTTCAGAGACCAAAACCCTACAAAAAGGCCCACAATACAGAAACTTAGAATTTTATGTCACAGGCTCCCAGAATTCAAAGACTTCACACGCTAAACACAAAACGACTAATACCTCAGACTCAATCCTATGAAAAAAATACTGTCAAAAAGATCTCACACTTTGAATGGAGATCCCCAAACGATTCAGATTTAAACACTGGAAGACAATTAGTTCAGAGACCTTTCATTCCCTGCTCAGAGGAATGAAACACTTCGATTCTCAAGTTGGAACAGAGGTCTTCAAAGATTTAATGATTTACACCCAGAACATAAACACCAATACCACCGAATATAGGAAAAACAAACTTTTTTCTCCCATTATACTCTCACAACACTCAATACTTCACTTCTGATACCAGATATATGGGAATTTTTGCACACATCAGTTCTCCAGTAGACTCCAGCTGAGTATCCTACAATTTAACTCAATTCTGACACTATCTACCTGGAGTTAGAATCAGATCCCATAGGTTAAGGGCTCGGTCCCACAAGACTGCCCTCCATTTCAGGATCCAATTGCAAGTCCAGGCCTTCAGTAGTTCTGACTGATATAAATCGGTTTCCACCTCCTGGGGTTCAATCATTTGCTAGAATGGCTGACAAAATCCAGAGAAATGCTTTCTTACATTTATTGGTTTATTATAAAGGATATTACAAAGTATAGAGATGGAGAGATGAAGAGATGTATAGGGCAATGTAAGTGGGAAGGGTCATGGAGCTTCTATGCCCTCTCCTGGTGCACCAACCTTTAGACACCTGCATGAGTTCAGCAACCCTGAAGCTCTCCAAACCCTGTCCTTTTGTGTTTCTATGGAGGCTTCACCAGTTAAATCACTTAATCTTTTAAAAAAACTTTTTATTGGAATTTCATTTGGAAAATATTTATCTTTGTACAGATTTACACTTATGTTCCTTTTTTTTCTTTCTTTCTTTTTTTTTTTTTTTGAGACAGAGTCTCACTCTGTTGCCCAGGCTGGAGTGTGGTGGCATGATCTCGGCTCACTGCAATCTCCACCTCTCAGGTTCAAGCGATTCTCCTGCGTTTGCCTCCTGAGTAGCTGGAATTACAGGTGCTACCACCACACCCGGCTAATTTTTGTATATTTAGTAGAGATGGGGTCTCACCGTGTTGGCCAGGCTGGTCTTGAACTCCTGACCTCAAGTGATCCACCTAACTCGGCCTCCCAAAATGCTGAGATTACAGGCAGGAGCCACCACACCCAGCCAGATTTACACTCATGTTCCTTTGATTACAACCCAAATCATTTATTTTCACCTTTTATTTTAGGTTCAGGAGTACATGCACAGGTGTGTTATATAGGTAAATTGCATGTCATAGGGGTTTGGTGTACAGATTATTTTACCAGTCAAGTAATAAGCATAGTACTCAATAAGTAGTTTTTTGATCCTCACCCTCCTCCCATCCTCCACCCACAAGTAGGCCTGGGTGTCCGTTGTTCTCTTCTTTGTGTCCACATGTACTCAATGTTTAGCTCCCATTTATAAGTGATAACATGCCAGTGTTTGGTTTTCTGCTCCTGTGTTAATTAACTTAGAATAATGGCTTCCCGCTCCATCCACGTTGCTGCAAAGAACATGATCTTATTCTTTTTAATGGCTGTGTAGTATTCCATGGGTATATGCACCACTTTTTTCTTTATCCAGTCTACCATTGATAGACATTCAGGTTGATTCCATGTCTTTGTTATTGTGACTACTGCTGCAGTGAGCATACATGTGCATGTGTCTTTATAGCTGAATGATTTATATTCCTTTAGGTATATGCCCCAAAATGGGATTGCTGGGTCGAATGGTAATTCTGCTTTGAGTTCTTTGAGAAATTGCCAAACTGCTTTCCACAATGGCTGAACTAATTTACATATACAGCAGCAGTGTATAAGCATTCCCTTTTTTCTGCAACCTCAGCTGTTATTTTGACTTTTTAATAATACCCATTCTGATGGTGTGAGATGGTATCTCATTGTGGTTTTGATTTGCATTTCTCTAATGATTAGCTGATGTTGAACATTTTTCCATATGCTTGTTGGACAGGATCACTCAACTTTTAGCCCTTCTCTCCTCCAAGGTCAGTGGTGGGACTGAAAGTTCCAACTCTCTAATCATTGCGCCTGGTAACCAGCCCCCATCCTGAGGCTAGCTAGGAGCCCATAGCCACCAATCAATCCATTAGCATGCAAAAGACACTTATCACTTTGGAGATTCCAATGGTTTGGGGAGGGGTGGAGAACAAATATATACTTCTTACTACATCACAAACACACATAAATCTTGGAACACTGATTCTCTAAAGTTCAGAGACTTCACACAATGAACTTAGACAACAACAACAACAAAAACAAAAATCCCAGAAGCAAACTTAGGAAACAAATCCTCAAAGAGGTCAGATACCTTCAACCTTGAAAAGAGACTCCAAACACCTCACACTCCAAACTTGGAATGCATACCATGAGAGTGTTCTGCCTCATCACCTAAATATTGAATGACAACATCACCTAAATATTGAATGAAAACATCATAACCTGAGAATTGAATACTAGTGATTCAATATTTGGAACCTAGACTCTCACCTCAATGAATTCATAGACCTCAACCCAGGACACTAGCTTACAGACAAATGAGACTCAAACCTCATGACACAACACCTGAAAGATTTCAGATATCACATATCCTGAAGGAGATTCCAGACATCTCAACAGCAACCTTGGACCACAGACTTTCAATGAGTTCAGAGAATTTATGCCTTTTAAAAATAACCCAAGTACGTCATATAAACATTAAAACACAGACCCTAAAATATTTGTGAGTGCTTACACTCAGAAAACAGATATAAAATGCCTTAGTCTCAAGTCTTGGAACATACACCCTCAAAGATGTCACAGAACTAAAACTCTAAACACATATGTGCAAATACCTCAAATTCATTATTTAGGACATAGACCCTCATAGACCTCAGAGATCTCACACTCCAAATGCAGATGTGCATATAACTCAAACTCAATTATATAGTATATAATTATATACAAATATAAA